>NC_056741.1:949655560-949955560 GCF_019279795.1 Protopterus annectens | reverse complement strand
GATCAAAACATAACTAGTGTAAAACAAAAAAATGGGAGGCAGTGTACTCATAAAAACTTAGATGGAAATCCCGTAATGAGACAAATAATATCCAACACAACAAAGTTAGTGGGAAAAGAGAAAAAAAGGTCATAACGTATCAAAGACTTATAAAGGAGTTCTAAAGTAATGAACAGACATGGTAACACTTCAGCAGTAATACCTGAAGTAACTGCAGTTACTGACTAAATATTATACAAAGAGTAAACATAAATATTACTGCAGTTACTGGCTAAATAATATTATACAAAGAGTAAACATAAGTATTATGACTGATGTAAAGGGAGGAGCATATCATTTTCTGGATAACTCAATTTTTATACAAAGGAAATGGCATGTAAACAAAACAAACTGCATTTAACAAAAGGATAATGACCTTTACAGTGTCAAATGAAAATAATAACAGACATTGTATTATTAAATGAAAGCAAGTCAGCTTTTGAGAAATGGGAGGATGAAAGAATGAGGAAGATAACATAAACCAGTACTCACAAATGCAAAACATGTTAGTAAAAGGTTAAACATCTTAAAGAAGTTGGTGAGTGTAGAATACTTTACAGATGACTGAACAAATACAGAGAACCACAAGGTACTTTCAATTAGTAAGCAGGATAAAATATGCATAGATGTGGATCAAGTTAGAAGTTTATGTTTGGACTTTTACATTTCCTATGTTCAAGAAGCAGTGTCTAGACATAACCTTATAAAACTGTGTGAAGAAATTCAACAGTGAAAAAATAATTAAGCTGGCTATGGAATTTGATAATAAAATATACTTGCTTGCATGCAGAATACTTATAAGTATGATCACAATATGAAATGATAAAAACAGTCTGAAAATGTTTCTAAGGAAGCTAGATATAATGTTTAAAAGATGGAAGAGCTTAATCATGAAAAGTACAGGATTACACGTTTTGGTACATAATCTTTATGCAATCTTTCATTTTGTTTTTGTGTGTGTGCTTATGAAGAAAACAATTTTGGTATTTACATTACACTTACACTTAATAACTAAGACTATTGCAACAGGATGTTTTCCAAAGCCAACAAAACATTAGATCATGCAGAACGGGGTTTTAGCTCTGTCAATACACAATACATTGGTTAAGCACCATATGGAACAGTTTTACACCAGTTATTTCAGGTTGTACAGTATGAAACAGACTGATATGGTTGAAAAGATGCAAAGAATGACCAAAATAATATCTAGCCCGATACGATACCATCAGCTGGAGCACTAACAGGCCTGAATATCCTCACATTGCAGGACATAAGAAATATGACTTGATGGGAGGGGGGGACTGCAGTGACCAAAATGAGTTGAGTGAAGTACAGGAAGAAGGATACATGTGGCATGAGAATTGTCAATTGCAGTGAGTTTACTTAAAGGGAACAAAAAGTTTTCCTTTTTTTTTTTTTTTTTGCCCAGCAAGGGAGTATGACACAATCATGAAATGCTTTACATGAAGTACAGGTTGCAACATGGAAAAATGTTACAGGACTTTTACATAAACTTAACAGGGAATCATAATAATAAAGGAATAATAGGACAACAGCTGGAAGAGCTAGCAGCTACATTTGAGTGATCAGGAAGCTGAAACATTCTGTTTTCTTTATTTTTATGTATGTAAATGCAAATATAAGTAAGCATGGGGGAAACCTGGTAATGCCCTATATCATCATCATCATCAAACAAGACCTGGGACTGTCCCCCCAAATGGAGAGATAAGTTAGCACGCAAAGGAGAGTAGTACTGCTGAAATTTAATTCATCCTCAAGTCTTTGCGAGTACCTTCACAAGGTGGACCCTGATTTTCACAAAAGCTCACCAAGACGACACTGATATATAAACTGTATTTATAAAGCATATATCATGGACAGAAGTAGGTCAAAAATTTAAAAAATATAGCTGGGTGAACAAGACCCAGGATAAAAAAGTGCCCAATCCTGGTAGGCGCACTCGGGCCAAGACTGGAAAAAATCACAGTGTAGAATCCTCAAAATATGGAAACATTCCTACAATGGGGCCAGGCCCAGGCCCAGGAGGAGGATGCCCCCCTCCCCCAATTGTTGAAGGAAGTAGCAGTCCACAAAAATCACAAAAACTGACAGGCCAAAGAAGAGCCATAGAGACAACAGAGTGGACTATTGAGGATAAGAAAGAAATTGTGTATTGTTACTATTATGCAAAAAGCCCAGAATTTCCAGAAACAAGATATAGAAAAAGTTTGAGAGAGAAACTAGAGGTCTGAAAAATATTTCCACAAGAAAAACTGTCAGAAGTCCCAAACAAAAATTTGTGTTCGTTAATACAACAGATTTGTGAAAAACATTATACAGACCAAGAAACTTTGATCACAAAAAAGGTAGCCCAAAAAATATTTGCAAAGAAATACAGACAAAGGCAACTAGATAGGGAACATTTCACAATAAAAAAATATCACAAAGAGGGAATGTAGAAAAGAAGATTAGTAAAGCAGAAGTTACAAAAAAAAAAAATAGAAGTTGAAGTTATGGAATGCCTGCAAAGCGAAGGATTTGGTGTAGAAGGTCTAACACAGGTTGGATTACAGCATGATGGAACGAGCCCCCAAAGTAAGGAGAAAAAGGAGGATCAGGAGACATCTGAAGAAGAAATATGGACAAGGAAAAGTAAGAGATTTAATATGGTGTAATATTTATGCAAAGGAGAAAGCAAAATGAATCAGTACAAAAAGAGCAGCACCAAAGACATTTGAAGGGAAAGACAGGCAAAGGAATCTGGGCATGGAAAACATTAAAGTACAAAAAAGAAGACGACAAAGAGGAAAAGCAGAAAAGATTAGCAACGGAGAAGTTAAAGAAACAGAAACTGAGGTCATGAAGTACCTGCACAGTGAAGGATTCAGTGTAGAAAATCTAACTCAGAAAGCACCACAGCAGGATAGAGCAATAAACATCCAAATTAAGGAGAAAGCTGTGGAATGGGAAGCAACTGGGCAGTTGCCATATGAAGATATTTTGGAGTCTATGTCCACATGCAAGTGAAGATAATAGCTGCGTGATGTTCAATCTCAATCAAAAAGCAACTGGCTCCTTATTCCATACAACGATAATAACACCAACTCAGCACGGCTTCTGCATAAACAGGTTTATTAAATGCTAGCACAGTTAGTAAGCGCTTTCACCTCCACGGCTTTATCAAACTACAAAGTGCATAGTCAGTTAAAAACATTTAAATACAATGAAATCAAACCCTATAGGTTCATATTAAAACAATTAAAAAATGACATCATTAGGGGAGGGTACACCTTACCTAATTAAGCCCTTACTCTAAAATACATACTTTTATGGTCTAAAAATCCTTTTCTTCTTAAGGGCAGGTTTCACTTGCACTTTATCATTAATGCCAGGTGTTTTATCAGCTCTAAGCCTAATAATCCATTTAAGCTCACTATCTAGTAGACACGTGTCTATATCCCCACCTCTGATACTAGTCTTTATTTGTTGCAATACACTGAAAACAAAATCATGCTCTGCTCCCATTAACTTAATGTGCTTGGCTAAGGCATTGCTATCAGATCCTGTCCTAACTGCATATATATGCTCACGAATATGTTCCCTGAGCTGTCTACAGATATTTCCAACGTAGAACGCTGTACAGGAAACGCATCGGGCCAAATAAACTACATTAGTACTAGTACAACTTGTATCTGTACTAAAAGAGTATTCAACTCTCGTGATAGGATGTTGAAATTCCTTGCTAACATCTATAAAGCAACATTGATTACAATTATTACAGGGTACTGTATTACTTTGTTTCCTTTCAAACACATTCCTAATCAAAGGTCTATTACATAACTTCCTTTTCAGATTCTGTTTGTTCTTATATGTGAACCGAGGGCCTTCTCCTACCACTTTACTCAGACTGTCATCTAGGCTTAGCACTTGCCAATGTTGCCTAATAATGCCTGTAATCTTTCCTACATCCCTAGTGTAATACAACGGCATCCTTACAAAATCCTGCGTTACTGGTGGACATGAGCTAATCTCATCACTCCTTTCTGAAAAATAAGGTTTCGCTAATCCTTCTCTAATTACTTCCACTTCCCTCAGATATTTCACTATATCCTTAGAGTCATATCCCCTCTCATTTAATCTGTTCTTAAGACCTAGCATCTCAGACTTATAGCCTAAAGGGCATGGATTAAGCCTTGATGCCCTCATAGACTGGCCCCTCATAATATTAACAAAAACATGACGTGGGTGCATCGAACGTCTATGCAGGAGACTGTTCCTAAAACAAGATTTCCTGAAAATTGAAGTATTTAAAAGTCCATTAGTTAACCTAGTGATGTTCACATCCAAAAATGGAAGTTCTGTCCTAGAATAACTCAAGGTAAACTTCAGGTAACTAGTAGCTTCATTAATCTTTTCTCTAAATAATGTTAAAGACGCCTCATCACCTTTCCATATAAAGAAAAGATCATCCACGAAACGTCTATAGTACCCTACATTCTCTACGAACAATTCCATCTTAAACAACACCTCTTCCTCCCAATCTGCCATTACTATGTTGGCGTAGCTATTGGCACATGAAGTGCCCATAGCTACGCCATCTTTTTGCAAATATAGTTCTTCTCCAAAGAGGAAAACATTATTCTCCAGCACTATCTCCATAAATAGAGATAGCACTTCTATAAAACTCTCTTCATATTCGCTGTTCCTTCTTAAATAGTTCTGGCACCTAATTATCCCTTCAATATTAGGAATAACCATAAAAAGGCTAACTACATCCAATGTTACTAGAATATATTTTTCGTAATCATGTAATTCTTTTGTATACTCATATAATTCTATCAGGAACTGTTTACTATCTTTTAAAATATACTTATTCTTCTCCACTAACGGCCTCAGAAAATATTCCACTATTATAGAGAAGGGTTCCGTAAACCATCCCTGCCCCGCCACAATGGGGCGCATCGGTGGATTAACTATTGACTTATGCACCTTTGGGAGACCTTTGATCTCTGGTATTCTAGGGTTGCATACTTTCAAATAATTATACAGCGAATCGGGAATCACCTTACTCAGATGTAAATCATCCAGGATTCCATACACTTGGAATAGTTTAGTACCAACATCATTTAAACTTATCCTTGTATAAAACCCTTCATCATCCAACATACTAGTCATACTATTAATGTACTTCTCTTTGTCTAGAACCACTACGGGTCCTCCCTTATCAGAAGGTCTGATAACTATAGTATCGTCTTCCATCAAATCATTCAAAGCTTTTCTCTGTAAAAAAGTAAGGTTATATCTAGCATTTTTATTCCCTTCTTTCTTTTTATCATTATAATATACATATAAATCATTCTCCACCAGTTTATAAAAAGTTTCCAACAGAGGATGTAAGGGTGGTATATACAAGCTATTCGGACGAAATCTATCTATTCCTTCTATCTTCTCATTAGACCCTCCATAATCCAATTTCAACTGTATCCTCCGTAGGAACAATTTCAGGTCTACTATCGAATCTGTGATATCACTATCACTAGTTGGTATGAAACTTAACCCTTTATCTAATACCTCTTCTTCATATTTAGTGAGTCCTCGATTTGAAAGATTAATTACTAGGGACCCCCCACCCTTTCCCACATTTTCTTGAGGGTGGGTCCCGTATGCTCCCCTCCTGACCCCTTCCTTTTGTTCCGCCCCCTGCTCTGAGACCTCTGTCTCCCTAAATAACCATTGCTGGCTATTGGGAAAGGGGCAGGTGTGTTGGAATCATTCCCAGAAGCAGTGGGGAACACATGAGGAGGTGGGGTGATTCCATTACTGGGAGCCTTCCTTCTAACTACAGGCTGTTCATTATTCCTCTCTTGATTTATCAAACCAGCTTGTGTAGTATCAAGTATCGAACCGGTACTAGTACCTAAAGCATTATTAACACCCGCAGATATATTCAAAATATCAGTCTTATTAAGATTGCTGCTAGCATCCACACTTCTTGGGTTATTAAACAAATCATTCCCAGGAGGGGAGCATACGGGACCCACCCTCAAGAAAATGTGGGAAAGGGTGGGGGGTCCCTAGTAATTAATCTTTCAAATCGAGGACTCACTAAATATGAAGAAGAGGTATTAGATAAAGGGTTAAGTTTCATACCAACTAGTGATAGTGATATCACAGATTCGATAGTAGACCTGAAATTGTTCCTACGGAGGATACAGTTGAAATTGGATTATGGAGGGTCTAATGAGAAGATAGAAGGAATAGATAGATTTTGTCTGAATAGCTTGTATATACCACCCTTACATCCTCTGTTGGAAACTTTTTATAAACTGGTGGAGAATGATTTATATGTATATTATAATGATAAAAGAAAGAAGGAATAAAAATGCTAGATATAACCTTACTTTTTTACAGAGAAAACCTTTGAATGATTTGATGGAAGACGATACTATAGTTATCAGACCTTCTGATAAGGGAGGACCCGTAGTGGTTCTAGACAAAAGAGAAGTACATTAATAGTATGACTAGTATGTTGGATGATGAAGGGTTTTATACAAGGATAAGTTTAAATGATGTTGGTACTAAACTATTCCAAGTGTATGGAATCCTGGATGATTTACATCTGAGTAGTGATTCGATTCGTATAATTATTTGAAAGTATGCAACCCTAGAATACCAGAGATCAAAGGTCTCCCAAAGTGCATAAGTCAATAGTTAATCCAGGCAGGGATGGTTCTTCGTGGAATATTTTTTGAGGCCGTTAGTGGAGAAGAATAAGTATATTTTAAAAGATAGTAAACAGTTCCTGATAGAATTATATGAGTATACAAAGAATTACATGATTAAGAATATACTCTAGTAACATTGGATGTAGTTAGCCTTTTGATTATTCTAATATTGAAGGGATAATTAGGTGCCAGAACTATTTAAGAAGGAACAGCGAATATGAAGAGAGTTTTATAGAAGTGCTATCTCTATTTATGGAGATAGTGCTGGAGAATAATGTTTTCCTCTTTGGAAAAACTATATTTGCAAAGATGGCGAGCTATGGGCACTTCATGTGCCAATAGCTACGCCAAAACACTATAATAGATTGGGAGGAAGAGGTGTTGTTTAAGATGGAAATGTAGGGTACTATAGACGTTTTGTGGATGATCTTTTCTTTATATGGAAAGGTGATGAGGCCGCTTTAACATTATTTAGAGAAAAGATTAATGAAGCTACTAGTTACCTGAAGTTTACCTTGAGTTATTCTAGGACAGAACTTCCATTTTGGATGTGAACATCACTAGGTTAACTAATGGACTTTTAAATACTTCAATTTTCAGGAAATCTTGTTTTAGGAACAGTCTCCTGCATAGACGTTGATGCACCCACGCCATGTTTTTGTTAATATTATGAGGCCAGTCTATGAGGGCATCAAGGCTTAATCCATGCCCTTTAGGCTATAAGTCTGAGATGCTAGGTCTTAAGAATAGATTAATAGAGAGGGGATATGACTCTAAGGATATAGTGAAACATCTG
The DNA here is from genome assembly GCF_019279795.1 of Protopterus annectens. Taxonomy (NCBI): domain Eukaryota; kingdom Metazoa; phylum Chordata; order Ceratodontiformes; family Protopteridae; genus Protopterus; species Protopterus annectens. The sequence continues at coordinate 949,948,000 of NC_056741.1, read as the reverse complement.
AGGGAAGTGGAAGTAATTAGAGAAGGATTAGCGACCTTATTTTTCAGAAAGGAGTGATGAGATTAGCTCATGTCCACCAGTAACGAGGATTTTGTAAGGATGCCGATTACACTAGGGATGTAGGAAAGATTACAGGCATTATTAGGCAACATTGGCAAGTGCTAAGCCTAGATGACAGTTTGAGTAAAGTGGTAGGAGAAGGCCCTCGGTTTACATTTAAGAACAAACAGAATCTGAAAAAGTTATGTAACAGACCTCTGATTAGGAATGTGTTTGAAAGGAAACAAAGTAATACAGTACCCTGTAATAATTGTAAACAATGTTGCTTTATAGATGTTAGGAATTTCAACATCCTATCACGAGAGTTGAATACTCTTTTAGTACAGATACAAGTTGTACTAGTACTAATGTAGTTTATTTGGCCCGATGCATTTCCTGTACAGCGTTCTCGTTGGAAAGACCTGTAGACAGGAACGATTCGTGAGCATATATATGCAGTTAGGACAGGATCTGATAGCAATGCCTTAGCCAAGCACATTAAGTTAATGGGAGCAGAGCATGATTTTGTTTTCAGTGTATTGCAACAAATAAAGACTAGTATCAGAGGTGGGGATATAGACACGTGTCTACTAGATAGTGAGCTTAAATGGATTATTAGGCTTAGAGCTGATAAAACACCTGGCATTAATGATAAAGTGCAAGTGAAACCTGCCCTTAAGAAGAAAAGGATTTTTAGACCATAAAAGTATGTATTTTAGAGTAAGGGCTTAATTAGGTAAGGTGTACCCTCCCCTAATGATGTCATTTTTAATTGTTTTAATATGAACCTATAGGGTTTGATTTCATTGTATTTAAATGTTTTTAACTGACTATGCACTTTGTAGTTTGATAAAGCCGTGGAGGTGAAAGCGCTTACTAACTGTGCTAGCATTTAATAAACCTGTTTATGCAGAAGCCGTGCTGAGTTGGTGTTATTATCGTTGTATGGAATAAGGAGCCAGTTGCTTTTTGATTGAGATTGAACATCACGCAGCTATTATCTTCACTTGCATGTGGACATATACTTTTATTTTTATTTTTGAAATTGCAGTGAAGTTAATCCACTTGGTGGTTTGTGTTAGCTGTTTTTTCTATATTTTGGAGTCTCCCCAGGAAGCCAGTACAAACATTCACTTGAAGTTGAACAACAAGGCAAGGAACAGAAAACTGTGGCAACTCTGATGCAGTCAATGTTGTGGAGTGATAGGCCACTGAGTTCTCATACGACAGAGCAGCAGACGACACAGGATGAAATTGAAGACAATGTGCCACAGGAAGATGCTACAGAACTTTCTATAGAATGTGTACAAAATATCCAGGAGCAGACCACCATGAGATGCCAAAAAGTTAGACTAAAAATCAGGTAAAATCACGAAACTTTTAATAAAGGAAGACAAACTAAAACATAAAACGGAGCTCAACTGTTCTATAGAATGTCTACAGGAAATGGAGAACAAAAAATGTACCCTCAGTTTAGAAGAAAATGAGCTAACAGAAGAAGTTGCTTGATTTAATAGACAGACATATTAAGATCAATGAAAGAAATTGACTGCAGAAGGTTAACAATGCTGCAAAAGTCAGAAATTTGATAAAACAAATGAACACAGTAATTAGGACTGTCCATAGAGATCCATGTGATATAACAGAAGTAAACAGGATATATTACTGTGCTGCTAAATTAATAACAGATAAAATTCTACCACAAGAGCACAGGGTAGTAAGGGAAAGGAAGGGGAGAAATCGAATCATGGCAGTATCAAATAGAGAAAACTTTAAAGCAATTAAGACAAGAAGTGTCACTGTTAGAACAGTATAGAAGAGGGAACAGATCATCAAAAATACTCAGAAAGATAGATGTGATAACAGCAATGCGCAGTATTATAACAGATCAGGATCTTGCACTATTACAAATAAGAAACTAAAAATCTTAGCACGGGCAGAAAAACTTAGAAGATACGCAGATAAAAATAAAGGAAAAGTACAAAATAAGCAATTTAATGATAACCCCAAAAAAGTTCTATAGAGAATTGAGAAACAAGACAAAAGGAAATGAAAGACCATCCAAAAAAAAGAAGAAAAAGATACATTTTGGAGAAATATATATGAAGATCCTGTGGAATATAACAAAGATGCTAAACGGACAGAAGTCAAAGAAAAAATAAATTGTTCAAAGGTACAGGATAAAAGTTAAGAAAAGCCTCCAATTGGAACCCCCAGCCCCAGATGCAGTACTTAACTTCTGGCTAAAAGTATTAACATCTTTGCACGAAGATTTAGCCATGAGTAAGAACTATTTATATGTGCACCCTGAAAAGACACCACCTTGGTTAACAACAAGAAAAACAATGCTCCTACTTAAGAGTGAACCTGCAAGTTATCCAAAAAATTATAGACCAAGACCAATAAAGTACAGTTGTGTACACTTACCATAAATGTAGATGTCAGAGTGCATTCGCTGTTGCAGTCATTACATTTGGGTTATCTGCTTGCAGGTAGCCCTCAGTCGGCCTGATTAACAAAGTCTTGGGTCCTGCACCAGTTGCTGTCCCTTCTTCCATGACGTCAGGTCATCAGGGGTATAAAACATGCAGCAGACACCATTACATCAGTTTTTCTTGCCCCAGATATCAGGTGTCCCCCTAATGGGAAGCAATTAAATATAAAAGTACAATGATATAGCTCCAACAAAAAAGCAAATACACCAAAAAGGCTTTTACGCATAGCAAAAGAAAGCAGAGGTATAGCCAAAAGAAGTTAGGGGGTTGGAGGGAGGGTAACCAGGACTGCAACAGTGAATACACTCGAACATCTACATTTATGTTATGTTATGTATATGTATATTTATATTCAGTTTTTATTATGTCAGTTTCTATCCAATGTATAGGGAATGACCACACACCATAATATTATATAGTATATCAACACTTTATATAGATTATGTTTTATGAACATTGGCATTGTCCTTAGTTTTTCAACATCTTATATATTCACTCAGGGCAATATATATACACATTTATTCATAGATGTTATATATCATTTACTTATTTATTTATATACATACTCTTTATATATTTTTGGTTATATATACATTGATATATTATATTTATACCTATACATGAATTAGATATACAGTCAGATTTTACTTTGTTATTTAATATTTATTTAATAAATAATAAACAGTTATTTTTAATATACAATATATGTAATATATGCATTTTTAACAGATATATATATATTTTAATAGTAGTTTTTAATATTTGAAACATTATATACACCTGGTCGTTCGGAGATTCCCTCTCCGCTATATACTTGGCTTTCATTGCCACACAGTAAACATCTCGAATATAATTGGGCAGAGTATATATTCAGCACTAAAGAGAAGGCATACAATAAGATCAGTATTTTATTTTATCAATATGAATTTTCACATTCGTTCATACATAGTTTCAGTATTGAAAGTTATTAGTGAGAAATGCCATCTCACATTAACGGAATGAATATAAGACTTGTTTTCATTTCATTTTACTAACTAAATATTACAGAATGCAGTTGATGCTAATACAGCTTTAAGTAAATTGATGATTTAAGAATTAAATGATGTAATTAATTGATTAATTAATTAAATATTGTTGCTGCTAGATATATAAGGCATGGATTACTACAATATTTTAAACCTGTCTGAAGAAGCGTGCATTGGAAGCATCACATTCCTTTGGATTTTATATGAAATAAAAGTTTCAATATCGTTCGTGGTGGTGGTCTACCTTCTCTACTTGATTACATTTATGTTAAGTGTACACAACTGTACTATGTTCTTCATGTTTCACAGTTGCAGTAATTACATTTGGATAGATTCCCAAAGCTATGGTTGGGAAGAGGAATTTAGATAGCATTAGGACCAGCTATAAGGCCCTGCAAGACTGCAGTGGCAAAGCCAGCTCTGGATTTAGAGAAAACTGGCAAATGATAATGCTTAGTGAAAGTATGTACAGAACTCCAGGTAGCAGCTTTGAGGATGTCCCTGGTAGGGACGCCTCTGAGAAAGGCTGTAGGGGTAGATGCAGCCCTGGTGGAGTGAGGTCTGATCCCCTGGGGGATTGGTTTTCCATGGTGCTCATAGCAGAAATTAATGCAATGGCTTATCCATTTAGAAATGGTTTGCTTTGAAATAGCCTTCCCCTCTGCCCCTGCAGCAAATGCCATCAGCAGTTGTTCAGATTTCCTTTGAGGTTTAGTCCTGTCCAAGTAGAATCTAAGTTGTTTGTGCACATCTAAGGAATGCAGTATCCGTTTCCCTTTGTTCTGTGGATTGGGAAAGAAGGTTGGCAAATGAATGGACTGATTAAGAGCCACACTGGATATCACCTTGGGCATGAGGGATGGATTGGTTCTGAGGGACACCCTGTCCGCATGAAAGATGATGAAAGACTCCACTGTCATAAGGGCCTGTAATTCAGATACCCTTCTAGCTGAAGTGATTGCTAAAAGGAAAGTTATTTTTCAAGAAAGAAATGTTAAGTCTGCAGTAGCAGCTGGCTCGAAAGGAGGTAGATTGAGTTTCTCCAAAACAAAGTTAAGGTCCCAGGCTGGGGTTGGAGCTCTCCCGGTTGGTCTCAAATTTTTGGCGCCTCTGAGGAACTGCTTGAGCAGTGGATGAGAGAAGAGGGGAGGTTCTGTGTTATAAAGAGCTGAAATGGCTGAGGCATGGATTTTAATGGAGGAAAAAGACAGGCCCTTGTGAAGCATCTCAGTTAAGTATTGTAAAATCTTAGGTAAATTAGCCGCTGCTGTGCTCATCCTTTGAGATTGGTTCCAGGCACAGAATCTTTTCCATTTTCCAGCATAAGATTTTCTAGTGCTAGGCCTCCTTGCCTCTAAAATGATATCCATCACAGGTTTACTGAGGGATGGTAAAGGAGAGATTATGTAATTAGCCAGGCTGCAAGGTTCAGTGTTAGAAGCTGAGGGTGCAAAATTTGGTTTTCCTGCTGAGACAACATGGAAGGAGTCTGAGGCAGGTGCCATGGGGATAACCATGACAGGCTGCGCAGGAGTGGGTACCAGTGTCGGTGCAGCCAGTCTGGAACAATCAAAATCATCCTTGATTTGTCCTATTTGATTTTTAGTAGTACTTTGGAGAGCAGAGGCAGAGGGGGAAAGGCATAGACTGATAGTTTTTTCCAGCTGAAGGACAGAGCATCTACTTTCCAGGCTTGTTTGTGGGGAGTCCTTGTGCAAAATTTGTCCAATTGGTAGTTCTGGGGAGAGGCAAACAGGTCTATATCTGGGCTCCCCCATTTGCTTGTCAACATGTTGAAAATCCTTGGTTCCAGTTTCCACTCGTGTGGGTCCATGAGGTTTCTGCTTACTCAGTCTGCCAGTGTATTTAATTTTCCTGGCAGGAATTGAGCTTCTAGGTGCACTTGGTAGCTCAAGGCTGTGTTCCACAGTGCCATGGCTAGTCTGCAGAGGGGGTAAGAATGTGTACCCCCCTGCTTGTTTATGTACCACATAACAGTGGTGTTGTCTGTCTTTACCATTAGTTGCCCTGGAAGAATGTGGCCCTTGAAGGCTGTCAGAGCATTCTGTACAGCTAACATTTCTTTTTGATTGATATGCAGGTGCATTTGACTTGGGTTCCATTTGCCCTGAATGCACTTCCCTGCCAGGTGAGCTCCCCATGCATAGTCTGATACGTTTGTTAGGGTTTGGGTGGCAGAGGGTGGTGTGAAAGGTAGTCCCTTGTTTTGGTGGCAGGCCTCTGTCCACCAAAGGAACTCTAGGCGTAGGCAAGGTATGATAGGAATCATTGCTTCTAGATCCTGAGAATGTTGACACCATAGGCATTTTAGATACCACTGTAGTTTCCTCATATGCAGTCTTGCATATAGAATTAGAAGAATGTAGGAGGCCACGAACCCCAAGGCTTGCAGTATTTGTCTTGCAGATAGCAATTTATGTGGCCACTTGTTTGAAGTAGGTTGTCAAATAAATTTGTTTCTCTGACGTGAGGTAAACCATCTGAGAAGTTGTATTCAAGCTTGCTCCCAGGAATATAATTTGTTGACAGGGTACCAGGTGTGATTTCTTTTCATTTATGGTGTACCCAGACAAGTTAGAACCCTTTGAACAAAGGCCATATGATTCAAAAGTATGTCCTGTCTTTCTGCCTGAATTAGACAATCGTCCAGATATGGGGATATTTGAATATTTCTTTGCCTGCAAAATGGAATAACTGGAGCTAGGCACTTTGTGAATACCCTGGGCGCAAGTAGATAAGCCAAAGGGCAGTGCAGAGAACTGATGGTGCTTGTAGCCTGCTTTGAAGCGTAGGTATCTTCTGCAAGATTCCCCGATTGGGATGTGCAGGTATGCTTCTTTCAAATCTAGTGTTGCCAACCAGGCATCTTTGCCTAGCAATAGGAAGTAATTGGTGAAGAGTCAGCATCTTGAATTTTGGAATCTCCAAAAAAGTGTTTAGAGTAGGCAGGTCCAGGATAGGACTCCATGAATTGTCTTTTCTGGGTACCAGGAAAAGTCTCGAGTAGAAACCTTGTCCCTTTTCCTCTTCTGGTACTAGCTGAACAGCCCCCATGCTTAAGAGAGAAAGTACTTGTTTTTGGGCCACAGCCCACTGATTTGGGGGTAGGTCTGGCCACCCGCTTGGTGTTGGCAACGCGTGGAAGTGAAATCTGTATCCCTGGGACACTATATTTAAAACCCATTTGTCCTGGGTAATGAGTTCCCAATTCTTTGCATGAAGAGCAATCCTCCCCTCCAAAGGGGCAGTCAAAGTTGATAAGTGCTTGGAAATTTTAAAAGGAAGTCTTTGAGACAGTTTACCATAGGGAGGAGTCTTATTACTCCCAGATTTGGAAGTGGAGGCCCCCCACTGCTTAGTCGTGTGTGTGCCCTGGGACTGAAATCTGGAGTTTTTGCTGCGTTTGGGTTTGGCTTGAGAAGACCTGGAAGGGGCTGGAAAGGACCAATTCTTAGAGGGCCAGTGCCTACTAAATCTAGGAGGCTGAACTTGTAAGAAATCTTTAACAGTTTGCTTAGATTTAGCTTTGTCTTCCATCTTTTTAAGAACTTCCTCAGTCTTGTTGCCAAACAGGCAGTCCTGATTTAAGGGAGCATCCAACAATTTAGCTTTAACATGATCAGGCAAAGATTGCTCCTTAAGCCAAGAATGCCTTCTTAGCACAGACCCAGTAACAGCAGCCCTGCAAGAGGCCTCTAATGAATCAAAACCACAAAGCAAAGTATGTTTTCCAACTTGTTCAGCAGAATGCATTAAATCCTGCAATTCTTTATTTTCCACACAGTCAGGAATCAACATCATTTTCTGTTTAAGCAGTCCAATAACATGTTGCTGATACTTTAACATATGAAACTGGCAGTTTAAAGCCCTAATGGCCAATGTTGCAGAAGTGTAAACCTTCTTACCCTATCTATCCAGCGCCCTGGAATCTCTATCAGAAGGGGTAGGATTTTTAGCAGTAGAAGCCTTAATGCCCTTGGGCCCCTGTGAATTAGTCTCTAGATCTGCAATAGGATTTTTAAAAAGGAACTTGTGGGACTCAGGGACTCTGTAGTACCTGTCAGGTTTTCTGTGAGCAGGAGGCAAGGAATCAGGGACCAAACTAGATTCTGAAAACGCATCAACAATGTCTAGTACAGGAGGACTAGCTAAAGGTCTATGCTGAGGTAGGAGAAGGAAATCCCTAAGCCCTTTTTGTGAATCAGAAAAGTCCTGGCTTTCCCAGTGGGAACGCTCCCTTAGAGTATGTAATGTTTCCCCAAAAGAAAAATCCTCAGGAGGGGAAACAGAGGGAATGGAGTCCTCTGCATCAGAATCTTCATAAGTAGATAAGGGCAAATCCAGATCATCAGAAGAATCAGAAAAAAAACAGAATCCTGATCAAAAGATTCATAATCAACTTCAGTCCTAGGCCTCTTGGGGGGGGGGGGGGGTTGGCTACCCCTGATTAGAGTTATTAGATCTTCAGCCATTATCATTTGTGTTTTAGGCATAGAGGCCTGAGCATGTGGTCTGGGCGTCGTTTTTTTAGGCATGGTTCGAGATTTAGGCCTAAGTAAAGAAGGAGGCATCAGTTTAATATGCAAGTCCATAGGCCTGAATACACCCTCAGAAGCCGGTGCCTGCACAGTGGCTCTGGACCCATTCAAGGTACAGACATCCACAGGTTCCATAGTTGAAGAGTCTCGCAGCATACCGGAGTCCGAATGGGCCTCAGTAGAGGCCTGCGAGTCAGAAGTAGCAGGTATCAGGGGCTGCAAAAGCGCCTCACTGAGTACCAGCGAACTGGCGAATGGCTTAAGAGAAGCATCATCAGCAGTTTTGGACCTCGGCGGCCTATCTCTGTCTATATCTTTGCATTTTTTTCGGAATCCCGGTAGTCGGATGGCAAACCAATGAAATTTCTGGATAACTAAACCGAGAACCAAAATATTTAGAGGCAAAAATATACAGACGATGGATAGTGTGCTGATTAAATAAAGCACAAAACCGACAGCAAGGTACATTGTGGTCAGGGCCTAGGTAAGGAATACAGTATGAATGAAGATCTTTATGAGGTATTTGCTTTCCACAAGTAATGCAATTATTAACTTTTACTGACATCGGTAAGGAGCAAGAAAAAGTTTCTCCAACGGGGTACTTAGTTTTAGTTGAAGACTTCTGTTCTGAAACTCGAAAACAAAAATTTCAGGGGTCGGCCAACTGGCACTTGCGAACTGTTTCTGCTTCGGGCACCGCACGGCAAGAAAGACTGATGTAATGGCATTGGCTGCATGTTTTATACCCCTGACGACCTGAAGTCATGGAAGAAGGGACAGCAACCAATGCAGGACCCAAGACTTTGCTAATCAGGCTGACTGGGAGCTACCTGCAAGCAGATAACCCAAATGTAATGACTGCAACAGTGAAACACGAAGAACGTCTTGCCTTTAGACTATGTATAAACTATACACCAGAATTGATGCCGACAAAAGTTATAGTCATTTACAGGAAAATTCAATCATGGCAATAGAAAAAAAGGGTAATAAAAGAAAGTCATGTGGAACAAAGGATCATCTGTTGCTAAATAAAGTCATAATGGAGAACTGCAAAAAGGGAAAGAATCCAAGTATGGTATGGATTGACTACAAAAAAGCATTTGATAATATTCCACATTCCTGTATAAAAGAGTGCTTAAAAATGTATAAGATACACCCTACACTGACTACATTACGACCATGAAACAGTGGCAGACCACTTTGCAATTAAGCCATGATAAAGGACATATTGTTATTCGAGGGATAAAAATTCAAAGGGGGATATTCCAGGGTGACTCCCTGTCACCGCTGCTATTCTGTCTTGCCCTTAACCCATTAAGCTGTCTACTTAACAGATTAGGCCATGGCTATAATTTGGCTCCTAAAAAAACAACAAAGTGTAAAGACTTCTCATCTTTTCTTTGTCGATGATTTAAAACTGTACAGCTCATCAAATGAAGAATTGAAAGCACAACTGCAAGTAGTCAAAACTTTTTCAGATGATATAAGAATGTCATTTGGTCTTGATAAATGTGCAAAAGCAACCTTTAAAGCAGGAAAACTGCAGCATCAAGAAAACATGGGTCTATATTATAAATATGAAAGCCCAAAATAGCGAATACATCTACATCGGCACATAAAGGTCGATGTACAAAAAGAGCGGAATACGTAATCGGTAAAAATGAAACCGCTGAATGTATTTGCTTGGTCAGCAGGGCAATCATAGGGATGAGGAAATATATCCTTTCCCCACTGTAGTGCAGTCTCAGAGTTGGTATATTTAAATAGGGGGGTGTGGGGGACACAACCCCCCCACATGGGGGGCTGCAGGGGGCTTGCCAGCCCCCTGAAAAAGTGTGTTAATTGAATTTTATTTAGTTAGTTTGAGCTTATCTGCATGGCACTGTTGGCTGACTAAATACTTTCGGCATTTTTATTTTCACCGATTACGTATTTTGCTCTTTTGGTACATCGACCTTTATGTGTCGATGTAGATGTATTCGCCATTTACAACTTTCGTGTTTATGATATAGACCCGAAAACATCAGTTTGGGGCAAGAACTGAAATTAAATAAAATAACTTGAGCAAGAGGGAGTGTATAAATATTTGGGAACTGAAGGATCAACAATAAAACATGAACAAATGCAAATAAAACTTAGTAAGGAATATTTTAGAAGACTTAAATTAATCCTGAAAACATATCGGAACAAAATTCAAGCTATAAACCAATTTACTCTTTCTGTCCTTACAGTTTTGGAGTGACTGGCCCCAATATGTGTTGGATAGATTAGACAGGAAAACAAGAAGGATACTTCATGCTCACCAAATGATTTATAGAAATTAGTGCATACCAAGATTATATATTCCTCATTCTGAAGGAGGTATGAGCCTCCTTGAAATTGATTACATGTATAGATCTGTAATTGTGGGACTCCACACATATCTGCTGCCCTCACAAGACCCAAATGTAGTTAAAGTTTTGAAACATGAGGAGAATAAATCTAAAATGAATTCCCTTCTCAGTCTAGCAGAAGCACATTGGTGTTGAGCAGGAATGGAAATCAAAGCAGAAGTAGATAAAAATCAGGTAGCAACTTAATGTGCCAAAAAAACAAAACAAAAGAAAGAATATAAGGTGAAGGGTCAGATGAGAAGGCAAGAAATTTGGAAAATGTATAAATTTAACTGCAAGTATAGAAAACTTCTGGAAGAACCTCATGTGGATCAGATCGAACGTAGGAATGGTTAAGGAGAGGCGAATTCAAACTAAAACATGAAATCTTAATATTGGCGGCCCAAGACAGGGGGCTATGTACACGTTGGTTTACAAAGTCCATTGAAAATGTGGGAGAAACAGACAAATGTAGGTTTTGTAAAACAGAATTGGAAACAGTCGCACACCTTGTCGCTGGTTGTGATATACTAATGGCAGAAGGATTGTATACTGAAAGGCATAATAATATGCCAAGACTGTTGCACTGGTGATTATTCAGACATTATAACATTGAAGAAACTGAAAAACATTGGAAACATGAGCCATGAAGCATCATAGAAAATGATGAGGTCTACATCACATGGGATCAACCATTATCAACAGTTCAAAAGATACATGTGAGAAAACCAGATACAGTGGTCCACTAAAAGAAGAAAAAAGTAGCACTAATCACTGAAATTGCTACACCCACTGACTACAGTGTCTTGCATACAGAGAGATACAGAGTCATAAAATATCAGGATTTGCAGGGAGAAATGAGAGCAATGTGGAAGAAAGATACCCAGACAGTTCTAATAGTAGTAGGAGCAACAGGTCTTATAAAAAGAATCTACAATCATATTTAGATATGTTAACAATAGATGTAACTCCATACGAACTGCAGGAGTCATCATTACTGGGCACATTGCGGGTGCTGTGAAGAGCACTTCTGGCTGAAATCAAAGACTGAAACAATACTAATTTCATGAACTTTAATCGTACTTTGACTTAGGAATGGGGTCCCGTTCCCGTCATGGTATTAGGAAACCCAAAAGATTTGGAGAAATTCAAAAGACATGGGAGACTAAGGAAAGGAAGATAGCTTACAAAGCAAACACTGTTGCAACATGTAAAACATAATACTGAACTAGTTCTTTAAAAACACAGATAAGTACTTTCATTTTAAGGCTGATGAAAGCACTCTTTCGATAAAAAGACTTTACAGAAACCTTAAACCATACTGTAGATTTCACAAATAAACCAAATCCCTATGTGCAGAGATAACAGTAACCAAAACCTTGGAAATTACTTGACTGTCAGTTATGGATACCTGATATGAACTTCAGGAAATCATGAGGGTGGGATGATTTAAGGGCAATATATTTTAGGTGTTGCAGGCAGGCTTTGACCACACTGACTTTGATCATACCTTCCCAGCATAGTGATGTATAATAAAACCTTTGTTCCAACTGTTGAAATGCTCATGTGTTCCTATTGCCATCTGTAACTTCTGCAGCAACGTCTGGTCTGCTCCTTCTCCTTTGGCATGCATTGTGGCACAGACATCATCCAGGATGCTCATTATACCAGGAGGGCTCTGCAAATGAAAATATTTACATTTATTCTCATTCATTTTCTCAAGTCAGGAAAGGTACAGACTTGCATGCATTTTTGTTTATTTTACCAAAATGCTTATCCACTAAATTACTAAATTGTAAATATAAAAAGACCAGTAACAAATTAAGAAATATACCAAAAGAGACAACAGCATACACTTAAGCTAGTTAAAGATGTGGGACCATGCCAAGATCATACTGTAAAAGAGAAACTACGTTACTAGTATAACTGCTGCTTACTGACTGATTTACCACTTGGCAGTCTATAAAGGAATTGCAGAGTGATAAGTTTACTGTCTTATATGAAACTTTGTAATAGAAGGAGTAATTTAATTTAATAGCATTTATTTAATTAGAATGCAATAGTAATGTACATTTTCTGTTCTATTCTGTAATGGGGAATGGTGACCTTTTAACTCCTCCTTTAAGAATCAGGAGGTGTTAATCCCCATTACAAACACTATTATGTTGATATGATTATATCATGCAACATCAGCCACATATGAAAACATCTCAATTAGTGTGTGCAATATGCAAAGTCCAGTATTCTTAAATGCTAGTTAATACAGCTTAAGACAAGCATGTCAAACAATAATTAAATATTAAAACTAGACATTACATTACATTCCTCCTATGATTAAGAAAAACACTTATTAAAAGATGACACTTAAGCGACCCTCAAAATATGGCCTATTTACTGGGTCTGTATCACGTTGTCGAACTTTTAAAAGTTCGAACGTCATATGGTCGACACCATATGACTGAACTTTTAAAAATTTGAACATTTCAACGGAGATCTCCGTACAGTGTGGAATGGGAAGATTTCCCTTTCTGCACTGTAGTGCCTAAATGAGATTGCACAAGAGCATTTCTCAATTTATTATACACTAGATAACCTTCCAGCTATAACTCAGGCCACAGGCAATAAAAATCATAGGCTCAGTATTTACACAAACCACAAAAACAGCTTGTTTTAAAACAGATATAGTACTACTGTAACAGTAAAATTATGTTACTTTGAATGAGAGTGAACAAACTCGTACTTGAGAAAACTGATAAAAATATGGGGGCCATACATACTTTTACAGGTGCAGGTACACTTGCTTGAATCTCCTTGTGTTCTGACTGTGCTTCTCAAACATATTGGAAATACAGAGTGTATTTTAGTGCATTTATTAAAACTGTATTTGCCTTAATATTGATACAACTCAAGTGCTCTAGGTTGCAATGCATCTGAATTTTTTAAGTGTGTTTTAGCTGCTTTTCTGTATATATAGACTTCTCTGTATCTGTAAGACTAGCTACTTATTCTACTGTATTACTGCCTCTTAAATTGTTTTTCAGTTGTGCACTTGCCTTGCTTCATTTAAAACGTTTTAAATTGCTAATTTTGTAGAGTTTTAATTGCATTTACTGTTTAGGGCTACACACTCAAGTGCGTTAGTCTTTTCTGTGTTTATTTACTGTATTATTGCATTGTTTATCCTGTTTTAACCAAAACAAACCCCAAAAAATACTATCTTGTTTGCTCATTTCCCACCTTTCCTAGCCAGGACAGTCCAGATCCCAGGCTTTGCTTGTCTAAGGACTATATTTTCTGTGTTCAGAGCTATCCAGAACTTGCTGTTGTAGAAGGAAGTCCTACTGCTTACCAGTGCGAGTGGTGAGCATAGTACTGCCTATCTAAAACTAGAGGAGTGGTTTCTAGCTCTGAAATTGTAATTTTATTAGCCTTTTTGGACTGATTTCTATTCCTTTCAACTTACTGGCTTAAAAACGTGTGTGTTTGCGCATTTTTCACATCGTGCAGCACCACGGGGCTATGGTTAAACTATTCCAGGTGCCAGAAAGTCTGCTTTTCAAATTTTCCCTTAGAAATAGCTGGTTTCTCAGTAGTAGCACTAAAATCTGAACCCCTGTGACTAGCACTTGCTCTAGAACCTGCTGGAAAGCACTAGGAAGCCTGAAACTGATACAAGCACTCAACTCTCCTTGTCAATAAGGAGAAATTAATCGTAGGCACTAAACAGTCTATAATTGCAAAGTACTTTGCAAAGGTAAGGGAAAACAGCTCTTGTACTTTACAAAAAAGCACCTGAACAGGCATGTCCAAGGGTCATCTTCCGGTGATTTCTCCTGTCCACCTGGTGAATCTGGGCATACTGGGGAAATGCGACAACTGCCGCATGTATACAGACAACCCTCTCCTCCTGCCACCCAACACTACAACCTGCGAGAGATGCACTTACATAGCCAAACTGGAAGCAAAGCTCTTTCCAGCCAAGATTGTGCTAGACAGTCAAGAGGAGAAGATTAACATCTGCACTACACCTCAAGCCACACATAGCCCTTTAAAACCCACACCATCAACACCCACACATAGCAACACTAAACCCACATTAGCGGAGGCCCTTAACATTAACCTGGCCAAGCAAAAAGGACCTCCGAAGCTGAAATGCAAACAAACACCAGTTACAACCAAAGTGACAGACAGCTCACAACACCAGTGTGCCATCCAACAACAGCCCCTAAGGCAAGACAATGGACCCAACACTTTAGTCATAGGTGACTCTATAGTCCAGGCACACTGATGTCCCACTGACCAGGCTGAACAAGGAGAAAATTACAGTCAGCTGCCAGGATCCGCCACATAACGCATGCACTCAAGTCATTCTACAATACAAATACGACTCTGTCATTGTCCATGTTGGAGTGAAGGACTTGAGATGTACCTCCCTGGACTACATGAAGAGAGACATGGAAGAGCTCTCGGATCATGTGGCCCAGGCAGGTATGACCCTAGCCCTGAGTAGAATCCTGCCTTTGCCCAGAATGATACCACAGTATAAGGACAAAATGATTGACTTCATCAATTGGCTAAGCTTCTGGTGTCATTCAAAGGGGATCCAGTATCTGTCTGCCTGGGAAGGCATGATCGACAAACCACGATGCTTTGCCAGCGATGGTCTGTACCTGTCACCCCTGGGATTCAGGTTACTGGCTAAAGCAATTGCCACTCCTACAGTGCCTTTTTTAGGCAAGGTTCAAAGGACAAAACCACCACCGTAACAGATACAAGCATGCAAAATCTGAAGGTAATGCTACTCAATGCTAGAAGTCTAAACCTCAAAATGCACTCTCGCGAGGCACTCCTAAAAATGGAGAACATCGATACCTGTGCAATAACTGAGATCTGGTTCAAGGCTCCAGAGAGCACCCCTGCAATACCAGGCTACAACTCTTACCACACTTTTCAGCCACCGAACCAAGACCAAAACACTAAAGGTGGAGGAGTGTCCATATTCACCAAGGATATTCACACCTCCAGGCTAGTTGCCCAACACAATGCATCTGAAATTCTCCAGGTGCAACTAACACTAGGTAAGACTGCAATCCAAATTGTAGCTTGCTACAGATCCCCCACCATGCCTCAAGATTCTCACTACACCTTTCTAAACATACTGGAAAATATTACGATATAAACAAACACCCTAATACTGGGTGATTTCGACTACCCTGCCATTAACTGGGAAAACTACTCCGGTACCAACACCTTTTTCTAACAGTTCTTGGAATTCATACATTCCAATGCCCTGGATCAACTAATTCATTGTCCTACCAGGGGCTCCAATATCCTAGACCTGGTCATTACCAACATGGGAGATAGATGCCCCACACCAGTGGTCACCTCCTCATTGGTCAGGTCTGAATCCTACACTAAGGCACTGTATGAGCACATTCACTCGTGCATGAATCATGCCATCCCAAATAGAACCAAGATGCTCTCCTTCAAAAAAATAAAGCCAATGTAGTGGTCCCCTGCCATAAACAAACTATAGAAGAGAAGGAAGAAACTGTTGCAAAAAAGAGGAAAATCCCAGGATGCAAAAAACTCCCTTACCAGCCTTAGTAAGAAGCTGAGATCCCTCAAAAAATCCTCAAAAGCTAGCTAAGAAAATAAAATTGCCAAAGATTCCAAAGATAACCACAAGGCATTCTATAGTTATGTCAAGAATCTAAATGGCAATGCTCAAATCTGCTCTGACCTACAACAAAATGGCATTAAATATACTGATTCCAAGGATATTGCCAATATCCTGGCAGACTGATTTAATGCCAACTTCACCCCCTGTCACCCCCTAAAGGGTCCATCTCAATACCAAAAGATTGCCAAATTCCAGTAATCATGGCCACACAGGTAGAAACTGCACTCTCCAAAGCTAAGAATACAGCATCCATGGGACCAGATGACATCCTGGGCTGTGTACTACATGAACTACAAAATGAACTGGCACCTCACCTAAGTGTCATATTTAATCATAGCCTCACCTCAGGCTTCGTGCCCACTGAGTGGCGCACAGTTACAGTTATCCCACTCCTCAAGGGTGGATCCACCTTGGATCCTGGGAACTACCGTCCCATCAGTCTGATGAGCCTGATCTGCAAGGGGATGGAACGCATCATCATCGAACTTATAAACAAAGACATTGGCAACCTTCAAACACTGGACCCCACCCAGTTTGGGTTTGTGAAGGGCCGATCTTGTCTCCTGAACCTGATTGACTTCTTCAAATCAGTCTCCAGAGCTGTGGACGAGGGTAAGGCAGTCCACACAGCCTATCTGGACCTCGCCAAGGCCTTTGACACCATCCCCCACTCTGGAATCATAGATTTACTAAGCTGGGCCCCTACGTCACTCGATGGGTTGCCAACTGGTTTCCTGACAGAACCCAAACTGTTAAAGTAGCTGACTCCAAATCCAGCTCCAGACAAGTGACAAGTGGAGTACCTCAGAGTTCAGTCCTGGGACTGCTCTTGTTTGGCATCTACTTCTCTAAAGTACAGGCCAACACTAAGGGACTCTGGCTAACAAAGTTTGCAGATGACTGCAAACTGGGAGCCACTACTGAATCCCCAAATGATGTGGATATTCTACAAAAGGGCCTTACAGAAAGAGATGCTTGGTGCCAGAGCCATGGGCTCAAGCTTAATGCCAAGAAATGTATAGTTATCCCCTTTGGGAAAAAACATGTACCCATGAATTACCACATAGGCGGCAGTACACTAAACACAAAGTGTGATGAGAGACTTAGGGACACAAGTGGACAGTGGTCTCACCTTCGATAACCACATCCCCACAACAGTCAGGAAATCCTTCTATGTGGCACACCTCATCACCAAGGGCTTTTCATCCAGAAAAAAAGGAGGTCATTGTCCCACTGTACTCATCCCTCATTAGACCCATTATAGAGTACAACGCCCCATTTGGTATGTACCTCACAAGACATCTGCAACAGCTAGAAAGGCCGCAGAAATACCTCACTAAAAGAATCACAGGCCTAAAGCAGATGCCCTATGCTGACCATCTAAAAAAACCTCCAGCTATACTCTGTGGCATATTGTCTACTCAGAGGTGATCTCTGCTTAACATACAAGGCCATGTCAAAACCTGAGCTGTTGGACATGCTCCACTTAAAGAAATACCAATCCCTCAGAGCCACACGCTCCAGGGATCTAAACCTTGTCATCACAATGAACAAAACATGCTGGAGGGATAGGTTCCTGACCCAGAGACTCTCCATACTCTGGAATAGACTGCCAATACATGTCAAGCAGAGCACCTCTTTGGCCCTCTTCAAAAGGAACCTTGACGATTGGATGGGAGATAGGAAATTCACCCTGGGGATCATGTCAGTCACCCTGCTAGACAGGGGTCCAGGAAAGTAAATATTGTGGGAAGAAGTATCCAGGGAATTGTTATGGCTAGGTTTGTAAAGGCCCTAGGGCCGATAGCCTAGTACCAACCTATGAACATGAAGGCAGCAATGGAGTTTAATAAACTGTGGCAAGTCACATTCTAAAGGACAATCTCTTATAAAAGATATTGTAAAACATATGCATGTATTTACAAATGTTGACTAGTTACGTTGAATGCAGTTCAGAAAAAAAGAGTTGACGGGACAAGGTGACAGGTTTATAAATTAAGAGCAGATTATGAGTAGATGAGAGGTGATGGCAGTTATTGCAACACTCCGACCCCTTTAAAAAATGAAAAAAGTAAGTTGACTATGATGAGTATACAGTCTATAATGTGAGTGTTTTGAGGAATCAATTAGGTGGTTACAGGAAAAGTTAAAATATAAAGTGTCAACAGGAGGAATATAGAATCATTTATAATGTCTGAGATTAAGATAGGGCTATACTATGTAAGATGAAGTCAAAGGTGTAGAAAATATGTATGGATACACTGAAGATAAAAAAAAAATTTTCAGAGAAGTAGATAAAGGGAATCTTAAATGTAGAAAACAGCAGAGGAAGTTGTTAAGGAGAAGGAAGGCCAATCAAACTAAAAGGGTTAGGATAAAATGGTACGATTAACAAGTACTATTAGAATGGGTAACATCAAATTAAGGCATGTCATGATGTGGAATATATCTAAGATCTGTTAACAGTGGGAAGTGAATACCAAGTGAAAAGTGTGAGATTAAAAAGTGTGCACATTCGCAGAATGAAAAGGGGATTAGTTAAAGAACACTAGAGGTCTGTGATCTGACAGAATAGAAGGAAGAAGAGTTTTCCAATCTGTGGATTAAGATGGTACAGAAGTTATTAAACATCAGTTTGTGCAGTGAGGTACACAAGGGAAAATAAGCTCTTTCAGTAACTGTTGACGCATTAGTTGTTTAAAAAGGTACAACAATGGGCAGATTGATAAACTAATTTATTTTGAAGCATTTTATTGTAACTTAATTTTTTTTCGGGGGGGGGGGGGTTACCTAAGATGATGACTAGCAATGCAAACCAAAGTTTAGAAATGAGGACATTCTTAGTAGCAGAGGTTTTGGTGTCAGGTGCTAGTAAACTAGGTATATTGTAGGCTTATGTTCTGTTAGGAACTCGGCAGTACTGGTGTCATTATGATTGTAAAATATAAGGCCAGGGTCCAAAATTATACCAACTTATTTGCAAATGTTGATAACAATGGCAAGGCCCAAAAAATGAAAAAGATGTTCACTATGGATGATGTTCTTCAGATGGACGTAAGATGACCTGACAACTGCTGTCATCTGGTCATTAAGTGACAGTGCACTCTCAGACTACACTGAGATTCTTCAGTTTTGCTGCAAACTCCAAATAACTGCCCACATAAAAAAATAAGCAGGGACAGGCAAGACAGCCCTAAACACAGACAGTGGCATATCTGTACCTCTGCCTCTGTTTTTGCTGGACTGAACTTAAATAAATCACTGTTCAACCAAATTAAGGATGGAACCCAGGCAGCCTTTCAAAGTATAAAATCAGGTATCTGTATCCTGTGGAAGAAGGAATGGTATAATTAGTTAATTGCAAAGCAGTGATACCAAACATCTCTGCTTTTCCCCACCTGCCTGAAATGCAGGAAATATTTTACAGTGAATAATAAAAAGGGTAAAAAAATACCTGTGGCAAACTGCATTACACAGGAGGTCCAAGTCCCATCTAAAAGTTGATATGTACATGCAGATTTATTGGCTCCACAATGAGAGAGTAAGAACTTCTGTCCAAGTATGGGTTTTATCCTGTGGTGGCTAAGGATGTCCCTAACCAAGATACACCAAACCCAGGACAAGGGCAGCAAAGCTCGCATTCTGCTTCCTCCTCACCTTGTATAAATGCAGCTGTATTGAACTTATTTACCAAAACACCATTGAAAATCATTGTCTTCATATTCTTATTGGGTTTATATATTTATTGTCCCCATTGTTTTAATAAAACTGTTAACATTTCAAACTATAGACTATTTTCCAATCAATAAGCCTACATACCATTCACTACTTAAGTTTTTTTTTTGCCATTTTCAGTTCCCCGCTATATACCTTTCTTCCCCACCACTTTGGTCTCCACTGTGAGGTAATGATTCCACACATTCCACTTAAGGGTATGCATCTTTTCCTTTTTCTTATCTAACAATCTCCCCCCTCCACGTTTTATTCCCTTTAGAATACCTAGGTCTTCTTTTAAGATCAGTCTATAACCTTAACTTCCATTTTCTGCTTATCGATTTTTTTGTCTGTCTGCATTCTAGCTCCTCCACTCCAAATTAGCATCATCTCTTTAGTAACTTCCATTTGTTCACCTGATATAAGCTATACTTTGCAAAGCATCTTTGAACTTCATCAACTCTGTGAACTCCCCCAAAACATGTTTGCAGTTTCCCCTCTCACTCCGCATATACTTCCAACAGTTATTTTGAACCCATGGGAAAATACTTTGTAGTTTATTTCAGTAAAAAACTATCTAGTAAGTATTCCAAGCAAACATCTTGAAGTGTCTTGATTTAGTCACATACTTGAAAGCCCTGCACACTTCTCCCATTTATCATTTGCAATTTATCTACTTGACCTTTCTCCCCCAGTCCTGCTCAAGTTCCTTTGACCAAATTACCAAATACATCCACAAAAATACAGAGAAAGCCCTCTGCTTAGGCAATAACAAATTCCACTTGAGCTCTGATGGGTACTTCTACTTCCTCTATCCTGATTACTTTTATATATTTCCTTAAGAATCTATCATGTAAACTGATTATCTCCCTCTTCGGTTCCCCGACATGCCCTCATTATTACAGACCATATTTCAGTCTCTCCCATATAAACAGTACCCCTTGCTGAAAACTTAACATTTTCTTAAACATTCACCTTAATTATAAACTTGTAGTCTTGGGAAATACATATATACTGTGTGCAATATTCCGGTTTCCAAACCAGTAGCCCCTCACGGTCACAAGAAATCTATGTGCATCAACTTTCTTCTTTGTTACTAAAGGTACTCCTCTCCCTCGCAATACCATCAATTCTTCTTTCTGTGCCCTTGTTGTCAAGCTCACATATTCAGTCCTACCTAACTGCAACATTGCTATTTACACCTTACTCCTCTACATGCAAAATAAGCCTTTTTCCTGCACCTACAAGTCCAGTCACATTCTAGGTCAGTACAGAAAATCCATCCCTTTCAATGTAAATTCTATTTTGCCTTTGACACTGTATGACCTGTTTTTGGGGCATAACCTTCTTGGCATCGACATTCCCACCCCTTTCAGTGAATGACATTTCATTACTTCACATAAAAATATTACAACCTTACAAACTGCAATATGTTTTCTATTATTAAAATACCCTCCCCACTCCTGAAACAATATAAGAACTAAAAAAACTCAATGTTTGATAATATTAATAAACAACTTGAAATGAACACACAATATCGTACTGGCACCATGGACTACTGAAGCCAAAGCTGGAGTCAAAAGCTTCCTTTATTAAATAAAAAACAGAATTAAGTGGTTTCTTTCTGTCAAAACTAGGACTTCTACAGAATTAATTTACTTTAATTTACCATTCCTTTATATCATAAAACCAACCCTCTTAAGACCTTACACAAAATCTTGAAGGAAAACCATATCATTAATGCCACAGAAATTTTGGGAATTTAATTTAAACTGCCACATGCAAAATAAAAACGTTTGAAGTTGGGACAGTTTATAAAGAGTGCCTGTATAAAGCATTATTGTCATTATGCCTATTAATGTGGTAAAGATGTTCATATTCATAAACTCTTTTCCTAAGGCACTTCTCACTTTTCCCAACATAAAACGCCAGGCAACTGTGACATAATGCTAGAAAAAACACATTCTTTGTTTGACAATTACCCCTGGCAAACCATACAACAAATCTCAACTCATTTTCTAAGGTTACCCTGTTTGTTTCTAAAATGTGGGGACACTCGGGACATGCTCCACATTTGGATGTTCCCTTGGTGTTGGTCTTAATGTTCCTCTTATTTCCTGATTCCTCTAATTTTAATTCGAGGTTGGGACCTGTTTTAAACACATATATGGGCTTATTACCCACTATGTGCTGTAACTGTGGGTTACTCCTAATGGTATTCTAATTTCTGCTAATCAATTTTTTAATAGCCTTCAAGGATGGGTCACATTGGACCACTAAGGCGCACCCAAAAATTTTCCTCATTTTGTTCCTCTCTTAAAGCTAATGGGTTTAACCTCAAAAGGGGTTTGTACTTAGACCCCCATTGGTCCAAGACATATACACAAATGTCCTGAAGTTGAGGGTAGCCCCGATTAAGGAACATTTCTCCAATACATATTAATTCTTTATGAACATCCTCAAATTGAGAAGTCATCTTTGCTGCCCTTGTACACTGACCTTTCAAAATGCTCTTTCTTTTGGCTAAAAGGGTGACTACTAGAAAAATCTAAATAGCAATTACTGAAATTTGGTTTCCTGTATACACTAGATTTAAAACTTGAGTATGTTTGATGAAAGTGCTCAAATAACGAATTCCATTTTTATTAAAGTTGTTTGCAAATTTCAAAAAGCCAGATGACTGATTGAAGTAACCAACAAATTCATACACATTTTTCTCAGGCCATTTCCATAAAATAAACATATCATCCAAAAACTTAGTGTATAACTTGATGTGTTGAAAACAATATTTTGATTCCCAATCTGCTAAAACTAAGCATAAATCGGGGGGCAGGATGCCCCCATTGCTACACCTTTAGATTGTCTGTAGAATTCCCCCTCAAAATAAAGTTAAACTCTAAAACTAATAACACTAACTCCACCATGAAGTTAATTTTTTTCATTCAGGAATGAGGTGTATTTCAATAAACTATTTCTAAAATGCTCCAACCCTTCATTTTTCGGAATGGTCGGAGAGAAATCAACCACATCTGTGTTTACAAAAATCAAATCCTGTGACCAAAGTTCTTCATTTAGTCTCCCTAAAAAGTACCAGGAATCTTTAATAATGTGTTGGATCTGACAAATACTATATTTCAAACATCTATCAAAATTTACACCTATCAGGAAGGTTTTGGAACCCTTCCCTGAGACAACAGGTCTAAAAGGGGGATTTCTTATATCTTTGTGGACCTTAGGGATCCCAAATAATGTAGCAAACATAGGATTTTGACCATGATCTTCTGTTCTAACAAGTATCCCTCCAAATATAAGTTGATTCTCTGATAACTAATGTGAATCTCATTAATAGAGGAAACAGATTATGTTTTGTCATCATTTCATAAATCAAACATGGCCTTGGAGTAACCGTGACAATTAAACAAGGCTATTCCGCCACATCATCAGATTTCATAATTCTAATGGTGTTGTCCTTCTTAAATTGCTCCAACAAAGACCTCTCCCCTTTGCTTAGGTTAGAATAATCAAACCATTTATTTTTCAACCTGCCTTCAAATTTGTACAAGTCCTCACTAATAGCTTTCTTGAAGACATTAAGGGTGGAATATAATGGGGGATTAAAGTGCTTTTCTTTTTAACACCAGTTTCTCTGAAAGTCTCTTTTCCCATTTGATTCTTCTCATTAAAAAAAAAATGCCAAATTTAACTTCCTAATAAATAACTTCATTTCTACCAGGGTATCCACCAAGTCAAACCCCTCGGTAGGAAAAAATTTCAACCACTTTAGAAACAAAGAGAAATGGTCGAATTAAATATCGGTATCTGTGTAATTGTAAATGAAAAAAAACTTTATAGGAGTAAAGAAAATCACTATGTGCCATTATTTTGGGGCCCACCTATTTCAACTCATTTTCCTGGCCTTGGAGTTCTGGGGTTCTTGTTGCCCTGAATCGTGAAAGTCCCTCTTCCTTCTGGTGCCTCCATTCCGCTTTCTCTTCTGAAAAAAATTATTATTCCACTTACTATTTTCTCTCCTACTATTATTGTTTACATAATATGTTCCATTGCTCTCATCCTCCTGTGTCAATCTTACCTTTGATTGTGATTCCTGGATGTCACTGACTTCTCTATCTGCTCTTAAATTCACTTTTATAGAGTATGCCTTGTTCTCTGCATACTGTTTTAAATCTGAATTCATTTTCCTTTGTTTCTTAGAGAACATTTTAGTGCACTTGTTATTCTCTACGTTGAAATGTTTATTATAAAACACATCCCATTGATTAAAATTAAATAATTCGTTATCTTTTCAATTTAATACCTCAGCTTCCCTTATTAACTTACTAATGGTCATGTCATTGAATTTTATAATCTTCTTCATTAAATCAAAACTATGCTGGTTAAACATCTCAACAAATTCATAGTACATTAAATCTATATAAACTAACCCAAATGGAAATTTAAAAACAAGGAGCCCTTCTGGAAAAATTTTCAGCTCTAAACACTTCGATAATTATTCTCCATTTGTAGTGATTTAATTCTTTAAAAAACTAAATAACTGTGTACATATATTTTTTGAAGGAAAAAAAAAACACTCCCCTTATTAGAGCAGATGACCCTATTAAACAGCCACCCAAATAGGTATTAACCAACCTAAACTTTCAGTTTGTTTGGTTAATTTGTTTACTCTTGCCTGCTTTCCATACAGTAAAACAAAATTACTATCTGACTCTTATCTAACCTCTATCCCCTCCCTGCAAGAACAGTCATCTGCACAGTTCTCATTTATCTCCATATGTTCCACTGTCAAAGGAAAAAACTTCAAAGACCAATACACGTAAGGTTCAGATAAGGCACATTGAATAACTTGCTGCAAGGAGACAAACACATGCAAATATAGGATTTTGCCTAACTACTAACAGGAAGTATGCTATTCTTATACTGTTCTACAAGACATTGCCTTCTATGGTTGATGTAATCAAACACAACTTTCAGTATTGTTCTACAGCAGATGTTACTCAGATTTTCTGCTGACATGACTGGATTTAAGAAAAACATTTTGAGAAAAACAACCTGGCCTTGGTGGGCTCTAGCCCATTACAAGCTTCTATTGTGTAGTTCTAATACATGTGTTACATTTCAAGGTACTTTTCTAGCTTAGGCACAAGCAAATGCTGATTGCAGTTCATATTTTCCAGCAATCTTTGTTCTGATTGTCTATAGCTTCTGCAGCTGTGTATTTTCTCACAGCACAAGCGGAACTCCTTGTCTAAATCTCATAACATTAATACAAGTGATACATCTATTCATTATTTTCCTGACACAAGCCGAAATTATCTGCTTCCCTGTAAATTTCCAAAGCATAAGCAAAGATTATAGCTGCACATATTTCATGACAATACAAGGTTAGAAAGCTTCTGCAATTTGTACAGATTTTTATGCAGTGTGAAATAGAATAAATGTGTTAACCCTTTTCAAGCCTTAAATGCACTAAGCATATTACCAATACATACACTAATACATATTTTTCTGACATTTCCCCCCTTTTAATACTTTTATTCTATTTCCAAAATATGCATAAACAGTTTTTTCTTCTCCTAACCTCTTCCCACTTAGGATTTGCAGTTAAGAGAGTCATTCAATTTAAACTTATGAAAGCATTTTCAATCTTTTAACAGTTCTTCAAACTCAGTACTTTGATATAAGGTTTCAGAAACTGACATGTCTATAAAGTCTTTAATCAGTCTTTTCATGCAGGGGATGCCACAGCAAACACATACACCCAGTAGGATCATTCCTACACAAATGACAATCAGGATGTTCATTAGGATAGTACCCCACCCCCCCAAACCATTTCTGGAAAAAGTCCGTCAGTGGGTTTGGTCCTGGTTTGGTCATGGCCGACACTTGCTGAATTAGCTCAAGGTGATTGTCTATCTCGTGTTTATGGTCAGGAATATACGAACAGCACTCCTCCTGGATTAAAGCGCAAGTACTGCCTCTCGCCGCTAGGGTGAAGTCGAGAGCCATGCGGTTTTGAAACACTACAGTTCTCATGGCATTCAGTTCATCCAGTCACCAATTCAAGAGTGGAAAAAGTTGCACTACTCATTACTTCGAGAACTTTAGACAGTTTTCTCAGCTCCCAGATCAATTTCACTGCTCCATATGCTGGTAATATGCCTGCCCACTATACAACACTTTCACTCAAGTCCATGTATGTCAGTCCATTGCCTATAGAATGATGGTTTTTCCAACGTGCATCAATTTGTCCCACTGGATTTACAGGTTTCTTGACGACTTCTCGGACAGTCTGAAATTTTCCTCGAGGTAAAACTGCA
The DNA here is from genome assembly GCF_019279795.1 of Protopterus annectens. NCBI lineage: Eukaryota > Metazoa > Chordata > Ceratodontiformes > Protopteridae > Protopterus > Protopterus annectens. Next base: position 949,921,778 of record NC_056741.1, on the reverse strand, counting down.
GTGTGTCGTATGGCCGGAACCAGGTTGCCCAAAAAACAACTGCCGGACCAATTGTCAGGTAACCACTTGTATGCCTTTTTGCCACATACAAAATAATAGTCCTCTACTTTAGTAGTAACTTTGCTATGAATATACACTCGCCCTGCATGAAACATTTTTCTATCAATTATAGACAGTTGTTTATAGAGAACAGAATTATGTTTTACTTCATCAATTGTTTTGTGCATCAATTCAAGAAATGAATCATAGTTTGTATTACAATAAGAACCTGCATTGTTAGCTTTAGTGTAACATTTATAAGGAACAGGAAATGCAATTGCTCCAACCCACCTGAACAGTATAATTTTTATAAAAGCACACAGTTCCTTTTTCTTGAATAGACAAGTGCAATGCTATTTTATCTTGTGATGTAATGGTTGAGGTATCATAAATCAAGTTTTCCCAGGTCTCGTTGACCCCTAGGGGGACTGTAGTCATTAATAACCCAACGTATGCTGTTGGCAAAGCTGTGCAAATCCAGCAATTCGAAACACTGAAAGCCTCAGCATACACATATTTAATTGCCTGATAAGTATTGAAGTTTGGGTGCCAATCTGAGTAACGTTTCACGTTTATTCAGTTCAGCTTGTGTGGCTGGAAAAAGGAATGACCGCAACCAAAAGATTATTTTCACTAGTACAGTCAACAGGATGATTATGCAATACTTCTGAGGAAATGGTTGTTCTGCATTCCTGTTTTTTCTGGATTCTTTCAGTTTTGCTCTTGACATGTGACAAGATTTTTATCCAGTTCAAGGTTCTTAACTAGATTGCAGTGCATCAGGTGGATCCACGAGGCACGCTCTGCGATCTTGACTGCAGTGAGTGTCGACAGAAGCACTTGATATGGATCTTCCCACTTTGGTGACGTCCAATTCTTCTTTTTTATTGTCTTCACCCAGATCCAGGTTCCTGGAGCCACTGCCACTTCTGATGGTCTGGTTTGTTCTTTATCTGAAACAGAATTTGACTGCAACAGATGTTTAGAATTCAACAAATTTCTCATATACTCTGCTAGTGTACATTCGGCTTCCTGGTCTGCGGGCAAGAGAGGTTTCCACTGAGGTATATAATAAGCCCTTCCAAATAGTTTTTCAAAAGGAGTCAATCCTTTTGCATTCAGAACAGTTCTCATGCTCAACAGTGCCAGGGGCAGACAGTAAACCCAATTTCTCTTTGTTTCTGCTATTAACTTTCTTAGCTTACTCTTTAAAATCCCATTATGCCTCTCAACTAACCCTGCAGATTGCAGATGATATGCACAATGATTTTTTAAAGAAATACCAAAATGTTTACTTAACTGCTGTATGGTTTGGTTTACAAAGTGTGTACCATTGTCACTGTAGATCCTTTCTGGAATGCCGAATCTAGGGATGATTTCTTTAATGAGGATTTTTGCTATGGTAGCCGCATCTGGATTTTTAGTCAGAAAAGCTTCCACCCATCTGGAAAACATATCTATAATGACAAGACAATACTTCTTATTTTCACATTTGCTCAATTCTATGAAATCCATACAGATAGTATGAAATGGATATGGTGGTGTAGGGAAACTCCCTTGCTTGGGCTTTAATGCCCCTTGTGCATGATGTCTGTTACAAACGTGGCACATTAAACAAAATTTTTTAGAGTAGTTTAAGAATCCATATGTCATGAACACTCGGTCCACCAGCTGTACCATCCCCCCTGTTGAGACATGGCATTGCCCACGGCTCAACAAAGCTGCATATCTAAACAAATTAGATGGTAATATCGGTTTCCCTTCTTTAGAGATGTACAGCCCCTTTTCGAGAATTGCTCCTCGTCTTACCCATCTTTGTTTTTCAGCCTGCGTAGTAAGTGTCTGCAATGTCTTTAACATTTCTAAGTCTAAAATCTCAGAGGATTGTAATTCCTCATTCAAAGGAAATACTTCTGAAGCTGCCTGTTTTGCAGCTGTATCAGCTCTCGCATTACCTTTTGAAATCCTTTCCTGTTGCTTGGTATGAGCTGTGCATTTACAAATAGCTACTTTTGGAGGTAACTGAATAGATTCTAAAAGATCTAAAATAAACTGTGCATGATTGATTGGTTTGCCAGTAGATGCCATCATTCCTCGATTTTTCCACTGTTGCGCAAAAACATGTACAGTAGAAAAAGCGTACTGGCTGTCAGTAAAAATGTTCACACATTTACCCTTTGCTAAGGTACATGCCCGTGTCAAGGCAATCAATTCTGCTGCCTGTGCAGATAAATTGTGTGGTAAAGGTTTTGCTTCTATAATCTCAGTATCAGAAACTACTACATATCCTGCTAGGTTATGTCCTGCAGGACCCCTTTTGCATGAGCCATCCACGTAGTGTCACCACGGCATCATCCAAAGGGACATCCGTGAGATCTTTTCTAGGCAGTGTCTTTTGCTCAATCACCTGCAGGCAGCTGTGTGGTGTGCCATCTGCAGGGGTTGGGAGCAAGGTAGAAGGGTTCAAAGTTGTGCATCGTTCAATTGTCATATGAGGTTGGCTCAACAATATAGTCATACAGGAAAGATGCCTAGCAGGGGAAAGATATGCTACCTTCTCTTGCAGTAAAATAATCGCGACTGCATGAGGCACTCTCAATGTGAGAGGGTGGAACAAAACTACTGAGGACGAAGCCTGTACTGCCATTGCAGCTGCAACTACTGCTTGTACACAGTGGGGTAAAGACCGTGCCACTGGGTCTAGTTGTGATGAATAATAAGCAATAGGGCGTTGCTTGTCCCCATGCTGCTGTGTTAACACTGATGTCATATAACCTTGCTTACAATCTACAGTTTGGAAAAAACATTTATGATAGTTTGGTAATCCTAAAACTAATGAGGACACTATTAACTGTTTCAGTTTGCAGAAAGCAGATTCTGCTTCTGGTGTCCATTGTAACAAATCCTGTGCTGCCATAGGCTTTTTATAGATCAGGTTAGTCAGCAGTGCAGATTCCAAGGCATAGTTTGGAATCCAGCTCCGGCAAAAATTAGTCGTACCCAGGAAGGACATAATTTCCTTCTTGGTAGTGGGTTTTGGTGCTTGCAAAATCGTTACTTTTCTGTCCTCATCTAATGTCCTACCCTCTTTGGATATTACATATCCTAGGTATTTAACTTGTTTTTTCCAAAGCTGCAGTTTATTTTTGTTTACCTTATGTCCTTCAGTGGCTAAAAATTGTAATAGCGCTATGGTATCTTCTTTGCAATCTTGCTGGGTGGCGGCCGCCAGCAGGATATCATCAACATAAAGTAAAATCTGACTGCCTCTTGGTGGGGCAAATCCCGCCAAGTTGCTTGCCATTTCTTGTGAGAATATTGTTGGACTTTCCCAATATCCCTGTGGTAGTCGCGTATATGTATACCTTTTCCCTGAAATGTAAATGCAAACCAATATTGGCTGTCAGGGTGTATCGGTATCAAAAAGAACGCATTGCTGATATCTACCACAGAAAAATATTTCTGTTGAGGTTTTAAATCATTCAACAGGGTGTGTGGGTCTGGCACTGTAGGTGCCCATGGTATTACTGCGTCATTTACAGCTTGTAAATCTTGGACCATATGCCATTCTCCATTCACTTTCTTAACAGGAAATAAGGGTGTGTTACATGGTGAATCAGGAGATTCCACCAGCACCCCTTCCTTAAGTAAAGCTGCTATAATAGGTTTGATTCCTACCTCTGCATCTTTTCTTAAAGGATACTGTCTTTTCTGTGGTCTAAATGCTGACTTTGGCGTGATAGTAACTGGTCCCGCTGTACGAATAAGTCCTACATCTGACTTTCCTGTTGACCAAAGAGTTTCTGGTATATTCTGTAAGGCATTCTCTTCCTCCTTTAATAGGAGTGCTAATCAGCTGTCCTTGCTAGACTGCAAGTGCACGGCTGGGTGGGTCTGAGTTATCCAATTCATCTTCTGCATTTGTATTCCCTTTTCTGACGGTTTTAACTCTGTCTGCTTTTCCCATCTCGTGACTTTTTCTCCCAAGTCTACCCATTTTACATTCTTGTCCTTAGTTAAGCTAACATGTGGTAATCAATTAGATTTATAGAGTGCAGAGAACTCCTGGGGCAATGAACAGCTGGCTACACTGTAACCTTCCATGTCCCAGTACAGATTACGTAATATCAATCTGTTTGCACGATTTCTAAACAATTCCTGCTCATATTACTTATCAGGTCCTGGTGTGTTACAATAATACAGTGTACAGTGCAACAAATGTTGTTTATCAATGCCAAGGGAGGGGAACTTGCTGATGGCTACGTTCATCAACTCTTCAGTCACCACCCCTGGACCAGTCATAACCAAGTCCTGGCTGTACCAATAGAACATTTCACCCTCCAATTGCACTGCAAAGGTATCAATTTGTCGCTGTGCTTCCATACCCTGCATAGTCGGAACCACTGCTATACCAAATAGCTGCATAAGATCTCTGCCCAAGAGGTTTACTGGGCATTTTGCGGAAACAACAATTTTTCTTTTCTGGGTCAATCCTGAAACAGGATCAGTTATTGCAATATTATAGGAGAGGGGCTCCCGATACAGCTGTCCATTAGATGCTTTCACTAGTATGTAATCAGGTGACTTTGAATTCTCTGGCAGTTTGGAGGGATGTATCAGGGTCCGTGATGCCCCTGAGTCACACAAGAATTTGACTTCCCTCCCTTCTACCAGGAGTGTAACTTCTGGTTTTGTGTCTGCTATATAGAGCTCTAAGCTCAATAAAGCTAAATCTAATATTTCATTTTCTTCACTGTCCGTAACTTCCTCTTTTTCTTCTGTCGCATCCTCTACTCCTTCTATCACATTCTCATTTGTCCTTTCTCTGCTATCCCCTTCTAGTGATTCTTGACTATCATATAGTCAGTCCTCACCCTCCTTGTCTTCCGTGGTTGCCTTCTTGTTTTTCTTGCAATCCCTTGCCAAGTGACCCTTTTTACCTCATTTAAAACATTCACCCCTTTTCTTTCGCCCTTCAAAGTCCTCTGATCGCTGATCAGACTGTTTGTTTCCCTGGGCATTTATCTTGCCTTTTTTTCCCGGACTGTACTACATAAACTTCTGCTCCATCTTCTACAGAAAATACTTGGGCTTTCTTTTTCTTTTTGCTATTAAAATGCCTTTCAGCATGCCTAGCATATTCAAGTAATGACTGTAGCCTGCTTGTATGATGATCTACCATGTGCTTTGTAATAAAACTGCTTATGGATGCAATGCTGCCTTTCAAAAATGCATTCTTTAACTGCTGCTCATATGGGGAATCTTGTGTCTGATCTTCAGGAACCTGCATTCCACAATGGTTATTAAAACATTCTAACAATCTGGCATAATATCTGTCAATAGTTTCACCTTCTTGTTGGATGCATTGATTAATGCAAGTCCAGTCTGCCCTAGGCTTCCATTTCTCAGAGGTGCGGTCTGTAAGACCTTTTACTCTGTTGTCTAGTTCTGCGCTGCTATGTAGGCGGGGTCTGTGTGCAGCGTCACGGGGATTCCAGTTGCCACTAATCATGTGCCAATCTTGTCCCACAATTTGTCTGACTACTTTTTCTACCTCTTCTCCATTTAAATTATAACTTAGCCTCATTCCTTGTAAATCTTCTAAGAACTTTCTAAAATTAACTTTTGGATGGGAAATTCCCTCAGTGGCTTTCCGGATGTCTTCCGGAGTCCAGGGTCTGTACACTAGAATAGTTGGGTCCTGAGCTTCTTGCCCTGCCCGAGGATTAGGTACTTCTATAAGTGGGCATATTTCTTCTTCATTCATAGATCGTGAATTCCTACCCATTTGATATAATTCAATGTCCCCTTTTGAGTTACCTGCCCGTGTTCAAGACCTGGTCTCGATGGGATCTCTAATAAACGGTTTTGCTTCTGTAGTGTCTCTATTTACAGTGGCAGCAGGATATTGCGGGGGTGGACTAACTTGTTCACTTGCTTCATATTCTGGTAAGGGGGGCGGAGGGCCGATGCTATTACTAAGTTATTGTCCTCCTTATCTAAAAACATTGCTTTTGAATTATTATTCTTTTGTTCCCTTTGGTTTACTTCCTCAATCCACCTGTGTGCCTGAGGAATTTCTAATTGGCGCTGCTTTTTTACCCGACCTTTGGAATCGCTTTTAAGCTGTTTGACAAGTTTGATAAGCGAGGATTTTTCTAATTTACCGTCAAATTCATACTTATTAACCCACTTTGAGTAGTATTTAACATTATCAGCACGCTGTGACTGCATGTATTTTGAGTCTTCGGTTAACGGCGGATTTTGGGGTCTTTTTGTGCAATTATTACCGATTTTGTTCTTCCCTTTTTAATCGTTACGTAACTCCTTATTTTTAACGTGGTTCCACGGATTTTGTTATAGTCTCTTCAGAATGACTGCCTACCTACTCTGTTTCCCTGATCTATGACAAGACAGTAATCTTTTCTGTCCCTGACTTGTAAAAATACAGTCCTGACAAAAACAATACAAATCTAGTCCCTGATCTAGCACAGAAAAAAGGTAGATTCACCTTACCTGAGCCTTTGTGATTGATCACCTGGTTTGTGAAAAACCCGTCCTTCAGTCACAGATCAGAAAGTGGCTGGCCTCTTTTGTACGACAATTCAGTCGGAGGGCTTTTCAAATAAGAACCGATGTGGTTTCTTCCCTGTACGGTTTCAAGCCACCTGGCCTGTCTGATCTGAGGCAAAGTGAGGGTTCCCGGTCCGAAGGACCAATCTGTCAAGTGAAAAAACTTCAAAGACCAATACACGTAAGGTTCAGATAAGGCACATTGAATAACTTGCTGCAAGGAGACAAAAACATGCAAATACAGGATTTTGCCTAACTACTAACAGGAAGTATGCTATTCTTATACTGTTCTACAAGACATTGCCTTCTATGGTTGACATAATCAAACACAACTTTCAGTATTGTTCTACAGCAGATGTTGCTCAGATTTTCTGCTGACATGACTGGATTTATGAAAAACATTTTGAGAAAAACAACCTGGCCTTGGTGGGCTCTAGCCCGTTACAAGCTTCTATTGTGTAGTTCTAATACATGTGTTACATTTCAAGGTACTTTTCTAGCTTAGGCACAAGCAAATGCTGATTGCAGTTCATATTTTCAAGCAGTCTTTGTTCTGATTATCTATATCTTCTGGTGTATTTTCTCACAGCACAAGCAGAACTCCTTGTCTAAATCTAATAACATTAATACAAGTGATACATCTATTCATTATTTTCCTGACACAAGCAGAAATTATCTGCTTCCCTGTAAATTTCCAAAGCATAAGCAAAGATTATAGCTGCGCATATTTCATGACAATACAAGGTTAGAAAGCTTCTGCAATTTGTACAGATTTTATGCAGTGTGAAATAGAATAAATGTGTTAACCCTTCTCAAGCCTTAAATGCACTAAGCATATTACTAATACATACACTAATACATATTTCTCTGACATCCACCCATCCCTTTAACTTTAATTTTGATGACCATCTGCTACCTTACTGAAAGTTCTACTCTATTTTTGCTTTACATATCAGAGTAACACTGCTTGAATTGTTAATACTACCCTGCTCCTTTAAGGTCTACTTTAATCTTTTAATAAGTCCCAGTCAATAAAATCACCAACAGGGTAGTCTAGACTGCCCTTCATGAATATCTTCCCTTCTGATATACATGGTGCCTAGTTGTCTCTGTGAGAGCAATATTATTGTCTAATGAATAGGCCGATAAGGACACCTTTAGCTTATTTTTCACTTTAACTGAGAGTTTAACAAGAATCCATTTTAACAGCTTAAGCAATAGCTTGCAAACTGTTTATTCAGCTCTTCCTTATTTTAGGATTGCTGCATATGACCTTGCCACTGCTCCACACTGTGTATTGCTTCAGTACTAGTTTACTAATCATCCCACCAAGCAGCTATAGCTGTATACATTGTATAAACTATACTTTGTTGCACAATGATCTTGACTTTTTTGCACTTTGTGAAATTTAAATTGCACAGTTATTTTTAGTTCATTATCTTACAGAACATTTTTAACATTCAAACTGAAACCTCTACCATATATTCTTACCCTTCTCCCACAGAAACGTTTTATATATTCCAAGTGAAGGACATTAATATGTTCATTATTCATCTTTAATTCAAACAGCAGTACATTTGTCTCAACTGTATTTACATTTTCATCAGCTATACTGATCTTTATTCAGTCCACTAAACAATAAAATATATTTATATCCCCAAAATCTCAAGTCAACACAATGCAGTTTCCCCTACTCAAGTTAAAGGTTCACGTCGGCTTCAGTCCTCTATGGACAACTCACCTTTGATTTTCAGTAGCACTTATTCCCAGCTAGTTCTCATCATCTCTTACATAGTCCTTTTTTTTTCCTCAACATGTCCTTCTGGACCAAGGGTTTCATCAGCAGCCTATCTTTTTAGTTATTGTTTGAAGATGGCTTTGCAGCTCGGCCCCAATCTCCATCCTTATTCTTTTTTTTTTCTGCTGGTTAAACTGCTTAATCACTTCCACATTCTGGTCAGCCACAAGTGTCCTTAAGCCTCCAGTAAAACACTTTAATACTGCAGAACACAACAGTTAAAACCTCACTCCATCTTGTCAACATTCCCTCATGAATGGAATAAGTTTGTTCGGTTTCTGTATAGTAGAAGCTGAATAGTCATTTTCTACAAATACTCTGGTGTCTCCAGTTGTTAACACCATTCCCATCTGCCACATTTTTAACGTCTCCTTTTGATGGTATTTTGTATCTTCACAACTATTGGACTTGGCTACTTTCGTAAAAGTCTTCTTGGGATATAAACATGATATGCTTTCTCTTTATCTCTCTATTAGAATATTTTACTGAGGGACACTAGTACAACTGTTAATATTGGTTTTCATAAATCTTGTTACGTTCAGCTTCTTGGGGATAGCCATAAACTTCATTCTCCATTCTTATTCTGCCTTCCCAATCAAACATTTTTTTTTGAAACAATCTCTTAAAAAGTTTCATTTTCTGTCACTCTTGATGCTGAGGATTAGGAATCACAAACATTTTTCCCCTCTTTTGTACATCAGTTGTAATATTACCAGCTACTGTTCACATGCAGAGGACTATGATTAGTTGCCAGTCTTAAACTTGTCTGTTAGAGCAATGGATGTTAAGAAAATCACACTGAAAAGAGAGCAAAGCTCAAAAAGTGGATCTTGATATTAGTGTCAAGAACATAAGTAGTCATGTTTGCTGAGACCAAGCATAATTCTTTTTGCCGAATACATCTTTTCTGCTGCATGCTTTACCAGTTACAGAAAAAAAACAAGAGTGCAAAGTAGTTTATAGTTTTGAAAGCCATAAAACACTTGGCACAGTCACAGAGACAGTGTTAGGAAATGACAGATCCATCCTATAAGCATTAAAAGCTTTTAGACATTCCAGTCTGCCACACTTCAGTTCTGTTTTTGACAATAAAGTGTATAATAGATTTTTAAATATTAAAATGCTTAGAACACTGTTCTGTGGTGGCCACAATTACACTTTAGTTTGAGACTGTTGCTTGGTAGTACTGAAAGATGTTTAACAAAACTTTAAGCACCTTTCTTACATTACAAAGGTACATAACAAGGTGTCTTCATTTAGTTGGAGTGTAACTGCAACATTCCATGCACTACAAGAAATTGTGCCACTATAGGATTCTGAATCTTGCTCGGACATCTTCATGCCAAGTATCTGTATTAAGCAAAGAGCATTTTACCATAACTATCCCCCACATAACATTCCTTGAAGCATCTGTAGCATCAATATGCACATTTCAGTATGTTAACTTATTTTGCCCACTGTAACATCTATTTTTCTACAGTATGTTATTATTATTGTTAGGAACAGACTGAATATTTTCCTTAGTAAAAGTGGAATTAGTATGACATCATATCAGTGAAATAATTCAGTATCTTAATTTTAAGGGCAATTAATATGTAAACGTTTATACTATATTTCTCTAGTAACCTAGTATCTTTGCTAAGAGGCAAAAAGCAAGAGGCACTGTTTTCCCATGCTGGTTAAATGTCGAGAGACAGTAGCATTATCTGCCTTATATGAAATGCATAAATCCTGTCAACCTCTTTTGAAACTGGAGCTTGTATGTTTGGCCATTATTTATCTTTAAAACAACCTGAGGTATGTCCATTTTTAATCTGTGGGCCTTGGTTATTTCTGTTTTTCATATAAGGAGAAAAGGAGTTACCCAAACTGAAAATGAAAAATTCTCCTATAAAATTTTAGGTAACGATAAAATAAATACTTTCTGGAGGAGATTTTGAAGACTGAGTGGAAGAAATCTCTTTAAAAACATCACGAGAATGAAGCTTAGTCATATAAACATATTACTATTCCCTTTTTAACTTCAAAACTTTACTAAAAGTGCACCTAAAACATGCTGGCTATGCCCTTGCAACTCACACTCTAATATCATCCACCTCATCCAACCACTACCTTTCTCTCCACTCCACTAACTACCTTGATTATGGCAAGCTCAGATGCTCATAAGCCTAGTACTTATTATACAGCAGGAACTTCTCATTGTAACATTTGTTAATGTCTGTTATGTACTTCACAGATAAATATTCTAGTTGTCTACTGATGTACTATGTTCTTCATCTGTAAATATGTTATAAGTAATTGCTACGTTAAATTGTTAATCGCTATGAAATCCAATGTAACTACTGTTTGTTTATTTTACTGTGGAGCTTTTCTCCCTGGGCCTCCCCTGAAAATGGACCTATGTCCAGTCGGACACTCCCAGTCAACAAATTTAAATAAATAAATAAATTTTTATTCCCTTTCTTGGAAACTCTGAATCTCAACATTCTGTCACCAAAATAACATTTGTCTGACAAATGCTATTGTATTATGGTTTCTTGCACTATATTAAAATATTACTTTGCTAAAGTCCCGCAATCAAGGGAAAGGGTTGCTTTAAATCACCTCTGCCAAACAAGAAGTAGGTATGGTGGGTCTAACTTAGCTTAGAACTACTGAAGTGCTGAGTTCATCCAACAATGTGATCCCTGGGATTCAACAATCACAGTGGATACCTGTATATGTACCAATGAAGGTGCTGCTAAGGTTTTTATCTTTCGCTAGTACCAAGATTGAACAGAATAATTTTAATACTGATTTCACACTCTTTTCTTTGGAAGTCACTTGAGTACCCCGTTTTCTCATTTTTTTTAAATAAAACACTTTTTTCAACTATTTTTAAAACAGATGCCAAAGTAATTGGAAAAACACTAACTTGTAAATAAAAGGGAAAATCACCCACCACAAACATTATTTAACATTTTATTAAAGTTTGCATTGAAGATCAAACAACAAATGGTAGAGGAATACAAGCCACAACAAATATTGGGTTACTGCAATGTTGATGTAAGCAGTAAAATACTGAGCGTAATGATAAATCAAGAAGCTTCTAGCAATGCTGGCTACACATGACTGCTTTGCACAATAATGATACATAGGAGTCTGGTACAAGACTAGCACAGGCCTTCAGCAAGGAGATTAAATAAACAGCTGATGGAAACCGTGGCTGGGAAAGGAAAAGTACATATGGTGGGTAAACCCAGGTGTTATGACTTACCGTTCAAGTGACTCTTCCAAAACAAGACTGAATAGATCTTCCAGTAGGTTCATAGGTTCATAGGCTGGTACTAGGCTAACTGCCTTTGCAGGCCATTTTAAGACTAGCCACTTACCCCATGTGAGAATCAAACCCTGCACCTTCTGTTTGTAAGGCAAACACCTTAACCATTATGCCATCCTCCCACCAGTAGTCTGGTTAAAGGAATTTTTGTGTGGCTTACCTAAAGAGGAGAGTATGTAGTTATGCAATATGTGCCCATGAGTGTTTCTACACATGAAGCAATGACATCTGACCACCACCCCATATGCACACGTCTGAGACTCTAATGACACTCTCCAGTCTCCACTAGATAGCAACACTGTGCAGAAAATATCCAATGCAATACCCCAAAATGGGTGAGGTGGTCAATGGGCACTGAAGACTATCACCCTGGGCAACCCTCCAGATTCTTAGGTCACTATTGATCCTGGGTCAACAGCACTTTATGCAGTTGCCTTGCCCCTATATAACTTCCCAAGACTAAATCAGCGAAGGTTTAGAATACTTGGAAGTCTTTTTTTGATCAATGCTTCATGATAAAGCCACCACTACATTTGTGCAATACATTTCAGCACAGGCAAAACTAACTACCTTTCATGGAAGAAGCCCCCATTGCAACAAAAGCAATATACTGTTACTTGCCCAGAGTTCAAAATGGAGCTGACTAAGTCTACAACTCTCATCATTCTTCTGCTGAAGATGAAAATGTTTTTAAGACATGATGGGGAGAGTAACATGTTTATTAACTTATCTCACAATGATGCTCTCTTTGACCTTAATCTCACCGTGCACTGGCAATTCCTTCATAATGTCTCTTTTGAACACATCAGCCTTATAATGAGAATACTTCAGTGGAAATATATATTAGCCCCTAGGTGAAACCACTGAATATGATTTCTTTAAGATCACCATCAGATCTTGCAGACCCTCCAACTTTCTACTGAACTATTAAAAATATAACTACTTACCACTTTACTCTCAATGAGGTCACACACAATTTTATTGTTAAAATATTCAATTGGGTTCCATTTTATGCCTTCTTGAACATACTCTTCCTAAAAATTAAACAAAAAAGGTTATTGGTTAACAGGACTAACTGGCTATATTTGCACAATGGTCACAAATGTTCAAGCATGACCTGACCCACAGAAATATATCTCGCTTTCCTTCACTTATCAAATATATGTACAGGACACAGGGAAAAAGTTTTGTTCTTTAACTAGGTCAATTTCACTTCTTAATGCTGTCATTTAGCATCCAAGTCCATAGCTATTGATTTCCAGAAACATAACCAAGTAAAAAAGAGTCTACATTATGTAGTCGAAAGGTAAAAAGAGCGAATGTTCTTTTATCAAGCACTGAAAGGCAAAACCACTAAATATCGAAGACACGGAACAGCAATTTTTTTCCCAGGGGAAAAAAATCACTGAGCCATTTTTGGGACTTTGCCATTTGCTCCACTGTGGTACGATCTTGGAGTTGGTATATTTAAAGAAGGGGGTGTGTGGTGGGCACAGTCCCCCACATCGGGGGGTGTGGGGGCAAAGCCCCCCACTTTATCTTGTGTTTGGATTTTTATTTTTTTTTTGTGGAGCAGTGATTTTTTTTTCCCTGGGAAAAAAATTGCAGTTCTGTGTCTTCGATATTTAGTGGTTTCACCTTTCATTGTTCCCTAAAAGAGCTTTCGCTCTTTTTATCTTTCGACTACGTAATATAGATGCATAAGCAATACTACATGATGAGAATGAGTTTTATGTTGTCTTCAGAAATGTCAAAGCCAGACTTCTTTAACTGCATTAATACTATAAATACTATTAACTTTATTTAACTACATTAATATTATCACATCTTCCCCTTTTTGCCAGCAACAGACCCTTAACACATACTGCCTGCCTTATCCTTCAAGTGCTGCATTCCATATAATGGCCATACCTAAATGAGAAAAGAGCAGTAGTCATACCCCTTGTCTGTCAAGGCATGAATGCACAATGAAGAAATGCCTGAAAAAAAGTGTCACACTATGTACTATCCCTTTGTCTGAGGTGGCCAACACAGGCTTAAGGGAGGAATTCAGGACCAATATGTAGATGGAATTGTCTATATATATGTATATTGCGGGCAACATGTCCTTCCTGTGTTCATGTGGGTTTCTTCCAGGTGCTCCAGTTTCCCCCCACATTCCAAAGACATGCATTAAGTAGAATGAATACTTGGCCATAGCTGCGAGTGTGTGGTATGGAAGAATAACCATGGTAGGGCTAGCCTCCTGGCAGTGTGAACCTTGGCTCTAGATGATTTTCAAGTGTTGAAGTGACACCCTGAATCTACGTGCAAAAAAAAAGGGGTTATGAATATTGTGTGCGTGTATGTATATATATATATATATATATATATATGGGTCTATCTTACTACGTCGACAAGTCAGAACGCCGACAGCGAGAACACCGACGCCAGAAGATCGAAAACGGAGAAGACCGACGGATCAAAACCCCGACGCTGAGAACATCGACATGGGAAAAGGCTGTGTATGTATGCGGTAGTGACGGACGTTAGGGTGCGAGTAAGGTAAGTGTGCGACTGTGATAGTTTGTGGGTTAGGGGCGGGTTAAGTGAGTTAGGGTTAGGGCGCGGGCTAGGTAAGTGTGCGACTGTGATAGTTTGTGGGTTAGGCGGGTTAAGTGAGTTAGGGTTAGAGCGCGGGCTAGGTAAGTGTGCGACTGTGATAGTTTGTGGGTTAGGGCGGATAAGTGAGTTAGGGTTAGGGCGCGGCTAGGTAAGTGTCGACTGTGATAGTTTGTGGGTTAGGGGCGGTTAAGTGAGTTAGGGTCAGGGTGCGGGTAAGGTAAGTGTGCGATAGTGGCGGACCTTAGGGTTAGGGTTTGGGTTAAGGTTGTAGGTAGTTGTGTATGTGAGGTTTAGTGTTGGTTTGTAAGGATTTTGGTGTGCTTGTGTTGTGTGTGTGCTTTTTGGACCGGGATTTGTTTTGTTTGTTGCTTGTCGGGATTATGGTGTGTCGGGCATGTGAGGTTTCGTGTTTGTGAAATGTCGGTTATGTGGTGTCGGTGATTTTGTTGTCGGCGTTTTGACATGTCGACGTAGTAAGATAGATCCATATATATATATATATATATATATATATATATATATATATATATATATATATATATATATCACACACACACACATTCACACACACACACATATACATACACACATTTATTTTTATCTAAACACACACAAATATACATATATATGTAGAGAGAGGAAGAGAGAGAGATACAGTCGCACTCACACCTACCTATATATGACTATTAGGCCAATGTGTAATTCTCATGTCATGAATGCCTTTAGTTGATATCATTTTTTTAACATGTGATGATCTAGTGTTGTGTTAAATGTTTCAAAACAGATGACCCAGTTTATTCAGGGGATGCACTCCAGTGACCCGTTATATTTTTTTAAACAAATACTTCACTGTTTACTTAGTACATATTGAGGACTCACATCACACAGACTCTTAAACCTACACTGCCCAACCTGAAACGTTCAATATCTTGTTGTCAGGTAATTACCTCATCTGGTCAATCTGTGTATTCACTGCAAATATCCAGATATCATGAGCATCAAAGAACACATTTAACATGGAACTTGTAATGGCGAATTAGTGGTGGGGGCATGGAAGTACTCTTGTTTATTTTTTCATGAAAGCTTTCCCTCTCATTTGTAGTGCTATTTAGACCCGTCACATAATCAGCCTTGGCATACAGTTTCCAAACATGGCTAAGGATTAACACAGAAATATACTACACTAAGAAGTATCTAACTACTGCTTTGGTCCTGTTAACAGCAGACCCACCTAACAACTGTCCTAGAAAAGACTACCAGTGGTTTCACTATGATTAGTGAGTGGGAATGCTCCTACATTCATTGAGAAAAAAGCAATGAAAAAAACAGTGTTCTTTATTAGTCACATTATTTCAGTCCTCTGACATATTAGCTCTCATCCAAGGTGCTTTATCTGACAATTTACTCCCTGGAAGGTGGAAGTCATGTGTTGGGTACTGCGCTAGATGCTGGTCCCACATATGTCCTTGCCTCATCCTTTCTAACCCTTCCCTAGCAGACAGTTTGCAAAATCACAATGGCTTTTGATTAGGGGCAGACGTGCATCGAACCACATTTACTTTCCTGACTTAGAGGTGCTCACACAATTTTACAGCATGAACCTTTTTGGTCACTTCCACCTCTGATTATCTTGCCACCTTCTCCCACTCATGATGAATGAGAAGGTTTTGGCCGCTCAAGCCTATTCTCTTCCATCTGGCCCAAAATACATTCATGCTGTTAGCTGTACACTGATCAGGGCATCTTCTCTCTATGCCATTGAAGTTGTATTTCCATAACCAAACCTTGGGGATGCCCAGAGTCTCTTGCTTGTGAACATGCCCATTCTGGACTGTAAACCCCTCCTATCGTCTTCTATAGGAAGAAACACTAGAAGCTAATTTTCACTTTGATTTTATAAATTTACACAAATACAGACAAGTGTTTGCATGTGTCTATGGCTCTGTGTTTAGTAATGTTGAGTTTAAAAAAAGATGTGTGTGTCTTTAAATATGCCATAGGAATGAAGTTTTCACACTGCTGAGTCACGTACATTACATATTAGCCAGTTAGTAAGGCAATGACAGTCAATTAATGCACAAAAACGGTAGCCTGTAGCAGCAAAACAGGAAGTTTGTTCCCCATGTGGCAGTTCAGAAGGCTGAGCAGGAGCTTTTCTAAAAGACCTTGGAGGTGTGGAGTGCAAGAGCACAATTGAGACTGTCCTGTGGAATACACCTGAAGGAATCATCTGGACTACATAGGTGGATTTGGAGCTTGTCTGAAGCCTGCAGTCTGGCCCTGTATACTGTTTACTGGAGAGTTTGCGTAGGACTATAAATAGTTGACAGAATTAAGTTTTATTTTGAACTGCAAGCAGAGTTTGCTAATATTTTGATTTACTTGGGATTATTGAATAAACCTGTGTTTTATACAGATTGAAGTCTAGTGATTCCGTGGGTTTACTATATGGCATCATCCTCCTCCTGTTACAAAAGGCATTGGTAAGCAGAGCTGGATCCAGCACTAGGTGACCTAGGCAGGTGCCTAGGGCCTAGTGTTGGCTGGGGGGAGGGGTCTGGACATAACATATATTTAAAAACAAATAGGAAAAATGTCCTGCTTTGCTCAGTTCTGCTGCTTGCTGCTTTAAGAATTAAAGTTTTTCTCTTAGCATTGCATCTGATTGCTTCAAGATTTCCAGCCAATGAGACAGAGCAAACTCATGCACACAGAGCAAGTCTTAATGTTACAGCCAGGTGTGTATTACACAACTTGTAGTTACAATCACTATTATGGGAGGAACTAGAGGTATGAGCAGCATTATGGCTGGAAGTAGAGTATTAATTACAAGTATGAGTATTACTGTGGATGGAGGTAGTCAAACTGATTTTCTCTGCAGGTACAAAGCTACTTTTTTGATGGGCAGCATTACAGGTAAGGGTGTGTGTGTGTGTGTGGGGTGTAAAATGCAGCAGTTAGAGGGTGCAGTGTAATTAAGTGACTTGCTCAGGCTCAAACCCTGTACCTTGGCTACAGGAAGCAACAGCCTTAACACACTACATCAACTGCCAGACCACTTGCTAAATCCCTGAGAATTACAGGCAGTCAGTCACTAGAGTTGACTGAAATGTTTTGAAATGGGTACTTTTGTCATTATTAGTTTATATATTTTGTTTATTAATTAATGGGGAAACATTCAAAACTACAAATTTAAAATGTGCTGTAACACATGTTGCAGTAGTAAAAAAGAAATACATTTAAAACAGTCAGGAAAGTGAATAAAAAACATGTACAGTACGCCATACCTCTAAACTGCCCAGATTTTCACAGAATGTCCACATTTTTGCCCAATATTTTGGTCTGTTCCTCATAACATTTTTTTGTTTTCCTGCAAATCATTGAGGGCTTAAGACAATAATGACAGACATTTGAGTTTCAGACTTCATACTCTTCAGAAAATCCATGCTAATGCAAAACCTGTTATTCTATCAACTTTCTAGGTTTACAAGAGCAATATTTAAAAATTGTCCCTATTTTTGGGCCCTTGCTCACCAGTTATTTATGGATTTGTCCAGATTTCTTATGCTAAGAGGTATGATTATACCTGGTCCTAAAATTGTATGGATGGGGTCCATGTCTGAAAACAGCCCAGGGACCAAGGTACCCAATCTGCCACTGGCCAGGAGCTTTACCAATGACTGTGAGCTTCAATGGAAAAGATGCTTACTGTTGCTCATGGTAAGTCTATCAACATGCAACTAATTTGTTTTGTTTAGCAAATGGCCATCAGTGTTTATGTTATAAAAGTTGAAAGCAGTCTCAGTGGTGCAACAGGTAGCACACTCATCTTTTGTGCAGAAGGTCATGGGTTCTACTCCCACACCAAGTAGATGGATTGCTGACACTGTAGTGCAGCATATTGTTGGGGGGGGCTGCACTGTTGAGTGTGTCATCCTTCAGATTAGATGCAAAACTGAGACCCTATCTACCTGAGTTGGTGGTAGCTCAAGTGGATGTAAAAGGCATCATGGCACCTATTGAAAGAGTAGAAGGAAATTCCCTGATGCCTGGGCAAACTTCCCTTTGCAGTATAAATACAATCTCGGGTCTCCCATGAAAACAGGCTACTAGCCTACTGTGTCTAACCTTATCAACAAAGGATAAAATAAATGTTTTAAATTAAATCTCTGAAGCCATATTCATTTAATTTCAAAAGTAACCGTTTTGAACAGTGTTTATGGTGGAACAGAGACAGGTAATAGTCCACTGGAAGGGCTTGCAGGGGTGGGGTTTGCCCATTAACCCTCATAGCGCCCAATTTAACTGTGATCCGTCTCTGCTAGTAAGGTCACATATGAAATACTGTATCTAGGTTTAGAGAAACAACAAAAGGATATCACACTGTGTGCGCATACTGTACAGTTACTAGGTATAAAATAAAGGCTTAGTA
Source organism: Protopterus annectens (assembly GCF_019279795.1). Classification (NCBI taxonomy): domain Eukaryota; kingdom Metazoa; phylum Chordata; order Ceratodontiformes; family Protopteridae; genus Protopterus; species Protopterus annectens. Next base: position 949,903,013 of record NC_056741.1, on the reverse strand, counting down.
TAATGGATATATGGAAGGTGGGTGGGGGCTGGTATAATGGTTAACATGTTTACCTCACAGATACAAGGTACAGAGTTTGAAAGGGAAATTGGCTAGACTTAAAATGACCCACAAAGGCTGTTGGCCTAGTCCAAACCTATTAACTGGATGCTAAGAAAAACAAACAAATAAAAACATTTATACATATGGACAGAATTTGATTGTGTTGCATGGCTAGGCTTCTAAAGGCCCTGGTGATCATTTTCCTAGAATATATAGCTGTGAACCTATAGGATATGGATGTGCTATGTTACTAGGGGTATATAGATGGTGATACACACACAAACACACATTACATACCATTTGTCGCCTTTTAGACTTCATTCATTTTCCTGCTTAGAAACCAGCATCAACCATAAAAAGTTAATTTTCACAATCTGTACTGCACCCATCCATTTTCAAAGTCTTACACTGATGTATTTAGTGAACATCACTTGGCCAACACATCCTACACTGTATCTGTTATATTCCCCTTTCAATAATGCACCCATACATTATCAAAGTCTCACTCTGACATATTAATAAACACTACTTGGCTAGCACTTAATTCACTGTACCTGTTCAGCCTTCAGTGTCAGTTCTATAAAAATCTGCTGCAGCTTCTCATTTACAAAGTTAATACAGAACTGCTCAAATCCATTTTTCTGCAAAAAAGAAAAAAAAAGGACTTTAAACAAAAGCATGTTTTGAATTTTTGTAAAATACATACAAAAGGCAAAACATTTTATGTTACCATCTCAGTGTTTCACAGCCCAACATACAATTTGTCAAACATTAAAGGGACTGAAACTCAGACATACAAATGAATGAGGAAATAAAACAAATTTCCTTTTTCTGTCACTCCTCTTAATACTTTATATATAAAGTTTACTGAAGCTGTATGCACAGTTGTGTTTATTACACCCACACTGCCTTCCTTTTTATTAACATGCAAGCTTCCTCTTTTCATAGGATTCAACCTAGATCCCCATATGAATATAAACCTATTCAATAAAACTTTTTCACATTCTGTTGGGATCATAAACACACTTGCCAAATGTGCTATTTTACCTAATACCATAGAATTAATTAAATATACCTTTCTCTTATATGAAACTTTAAAAGTTCTCCAGAATATACATGCACTTCTTATTTTAAATATCACATCCTTCCACTGTGTGACTCTCTGCTGTTCACTACCAAACTCTTATTCTCAAAATTTCTATTTGTCCATTATTAAGTTGAATATCTTTTATTTTTCCAGAGAACCCCATCCTTTACTTTTTTCTTCTTTAATACTTAACCCTAACACCTTTACGTCTTTGTTAAGTGTCTGAATAGCAATATTCTTCCATCTTTTATTTTTCTTAATACTAAATCATCCACATAACAGGTCACCACTGGAATCTGAATACCCTCTGGAAAACAATATTTAGCTTCCTCTAATGCCCTATTTATATTCAAAACTACTGCATTCATAATCAATGTAAATAGTTTACTGCTTACTGGGCACCCCTTCTTAATACCACTCTTTAATTCTATAGTTTTACTTAATTCTATAGTTTTACTTAACCAATCATTTATCACCTGTTTCACTTTATTCTTGTTATAAACAGATTTTAATACATTAATCATTTTATCGCTTATGTTATATTCTGTCAGGATATTCCATAGTGCTTCATGATGGATCTTATGTAACAGAGTAATATTTTCAATTCATTTTCCTATGTATTATCATCCATCAATTCTCTTATCAGCATTAATAGTTCTTGACTTCCTTTTTCTTTTATTCCAAATACTGTTCTAGTCAGTATTTTATTAACCTTACTTATACTTTTTTCTATTACTTTCATAAAGATCTTATAATCCACATTATTTATTACTAGGGGTCCCCAATTTTTATCTGTTTTTTCTCCCTTTTTCCCTATAAATTTAATTTCTCCTATACATATTCTTTCATCATGTACTCCCTCATCAAACCATTCATTCAATACCTTTAAAAATATTCCTTTTGCCATTCTTGCATGTCCTTATACATTAAATATTCAAGTCCATCTAACTATGTGGCTGCTTCTAGATTTAATGCTTTTAATACATTTTTAAATTCTGTCGTAAATGTTTCTTCCATTCTCTTATTATCATCAGTTAATTTTAAGTTCCATCCTTTTTTTTTCTTATAATGTTGCCTATTGAAAAGGTTTTCAGATATGTCTTGTCTGCATAACTTCTTTTTGAGTATCCACTATACATTCTTCCTCACTCCTTAACTCTTATTCTTATTTTTTTCTTTAACCATTTTACTTAGATATGGTATGAATTATTTTTTTCCTTGTAAAAAATATCTTTTTAAATAAAATTTTTTTCTTGATTAATTTCATACAACCTTCTTACTTTTTCTAGAAACTCTTCCTTATTGTCTACTATACATCTAAAAATATTACTGATTTCTTTATATTTGTTACTATCTTGTATTCCTTTGCCATTCTAATATCTTTTTATATTTTTCTTTCAAACTAGTCTACCAGTCTGTCCAGTCTTTATACAATTCTCTCATATTTATATGATCTCTCCATAACTAATATATTATTTCCTTCACTTGCTCATTTAGGTCTGCTTCCTTAACTCTTTTTATACCTGTGCCTATTCTTATACAACCTATTATTTCTTGAATTTCTATCCAGAGTGTTGCATGATCTGGAAAAACCTGTAATTTTAACTCCCTGATGTAATATATGTAAGCTCTCTGGTATTATAAAGTAATGAGTTTTGGTCCTTAGATTACTCCTCCTGTATGTCCAATGTTGTTTTTCCACAAAAAACATTTTACAGCTTTTAACAAAATCAACATAACTTTTACATCTGCCCCTTCTTTTTGCCCATGTCTTAGATCACAATTAAAGTCACCTACTACTATTACTTGCATTTTACACTCAATATAATAAAGCGTTTTCTTAAACATGATCTCTCTCTGTTTTTGTATAGTACATGCATAGAATGCAATTACCCTATATATTTGATTCTTCCATCTAATATTCACATTCTTCCTAATACTACTAATGTATACTCTAAACATAAAATTGCTATACCTGAACATTTTTCCTCTCCTATGTTCCATATAACGTTGCCCTCCCCTAGCCCATTAACTTGCATTCCATCTTCCTCTGTTATTCTTATTAGTGCTATAATGTCCATATCTAGCTTTTTACACCATTCCATAATTCCTAGCCTTTGATAAACATTCTTTAAACTATTTACATTAAAGGCTAGGATTTTCATTTTGTGAAATAGTGTTTGTTACTTTTACCTTTTCCCATTTTCTCCCACACTTATATTTTTGAATATGTTTTCTGTCTTTCCCTCTTTTCCAAACAGAACTTCTACTTCTGACTTTTTTCCATTTATCATCCCCTTCATCACTTGAATTACTCACTTGTTTCTCTATTCTCCTTCTTTACTTTTTATTTCCTTCATATTTCATTTACTGCCATTCCTATTATCAGTCTCAATCATTCTTTTATTGTTTCTTCTACAATATCTACCAACGCATCATTCCTACTTTGTTCTGATATTTCTTCTTCTCTATCTTTTTCCAGATCATTGCAGTCCATCCAGGAATGCCCTATTTTTTCACACTTTACGCATTTTTGTTGACATTTTTTGCTTCATGACCTGTTTTACCAAAACAAAACATTTCCTTTTATCACAACTGTTGATTAAATGGTCATCTTTACCACACAAAGAAACAAGTTTTCAGTTGTCCCCAATATCTAACCACTCCCTTATTCCCTTCCACATTAATTATACTCAGTAAACGCATTAAAAGACTGAAGAAAATGGCGTCGGCTGCATCTTAAATACCCCTGGCGTACTGACGTCAGGGAAGAGGTGACAGCAACTGACGCCGGACCAGGACTTTGGAATTCAGGCTGACTGCAGGTAGCCTGCCAGCAGGATAACCCAAGTGTAATGACTGCAACAGTGAAACACGATGAACATCAAGTTTTCAGTTGTCCCCAATATCTAACCACTCCCTTATTCCCTTCCACATTAATTATACTCAGTAAACGCATTATTCTGTCATTTTGCATTTTCAATACAACACCACTTTCCAACCCCCAGTCCATAAACCTCTGTTATAAATTTTTGTAATGTCCAAAACATCTCTACAGACAGTTCTCAAACAGTAACAGTAAATAAAGGGTGGAGACTGGGCTATTGGTCTGAATCAGATGTTGAAAAAAAGTTGCCATGTGATAGGTCTGATATGGCATATTTTTATTGCCTGCCTAAAGTGCACAAACAATTGAGAGAGACCCCCCCACCCCGGAAGACCAATAATCACAGCCAGGAAATATTTCTTACATAATTTGGGTATTGTATTGCACAAATATCTGTTGAAAGAAGTAGTCCGTCCTCCATCGTATATTAAAGATTCTTTTGATGTTTTGGGTAAGATTAATAAAATAAGATGGAAGGAAAGTATGTTTTGGATGACATTGGAGGTTAAAAGCTTGTACACCAATATTAAATATAGTTTTGGTATGGAAGCTCTTGAGTGATACTTAGATGATAGCCCAGTGGAACATTATGTGATTAAATTAGTGAGATTTAGATTAGAAAACAATTATTTTTGTGTTGAAGACAAAATTTACCATCAGTTGCAAGGAACCTTAATGGGTTTGTCTTTCGCCCCTATGTATGCAAATCTTTTTATGGGGATGGTTGAGACAGAGTACATTTATACACATTGTTTTTTTAAGAAATATGTAAAGAAATAGTATCGATTTATAGACGACTTGATTTTTTTATGTGATGGAGGGTCAGAAATTATTGAACAATTTATGACAGAGTTGCATGAAAATAGGTTCAACCTACAATTTGATGGTTTATAATGGGGTAGAAAGATTTCCTTTTTAGACATAATGTTAGAAGGTATAACTGGTAAGGAAGTTGCCCCACAAGGCTATATAGAAAATTTGATGTAGTAAATCAATTTATGTTGGGTAGTAGTTGTCATCCAATCCACACTTTAGAATCATTACCATATGGTGAATTTTTAAGAATATCCAGAATTTGTAACAACAATGATGATTTTGAAATGGAATTACTAAGATCATCAGATATGTTTAGAATGAGGAGCTACAATATTGATGTTGTTGAGAAAAGCATGGAGAGAGTTAGAAAGGAGAGATATAGAAAAGAAAATAATATAATAGATAAGACATCCAAAAGAAAATATGAAGGCATATAAAAATATAAACATTTTTTTTGTAGTTCTAACATATAATTTGTTGAGTGAGACTGCTAAACAAATTATAAAACATTATTGGCAATTCTTATTTAAGTTTCAAGAGTTGGCAGGTTTAGTAGAACAGAATTTGATATTTTCTTATGAGAGGAGCAAATCTGAAAGATATGTTAGTTCAAACCAAGTTCAAGAGACCACAAATAAGGTTAACACAACAGATTCAGTTTTTAGGTACTGCACCTTGTGGCAGATGTTTGTGTTGCAAACATATTGTGCAGACTTTTTCTAGTATTAATAATATTAAATTTGAAGGTGCTGCGACATTTAATTGTTTAACACAGAGTGTAGTCTATGCTATAAAATGTGGATGCAATAAATTTTATATAGGTCAAACAAAGAGAATGTTCAAATTTAGGTTACTAGAACATTTAAGGGACATTAGAATGAATAAAGAAGAAAGCCCCTTAGATCAACATTTTAAATTATATCATGAAAGTGATCCTAAAGATTTAACAGCTACAGTATTACAAAAAATACAGGTAAAGAATGTGAATCATAAGAGAAATATGTTATTATATAAGGAGACCATTTTTATTTTGAAATTTGGGACTTTGATCCCACATGGTTTAAATATAGATTGTTGCTGGAAATGTGTTGTTTAGTTTAAGAAATGTGTGTTTTTAAGTCATACTGTTGAAATAGAAATTTAAATATTTAATTACTTAACTGGTTAAGTGTTCCACTGAATATTTAAGGGTATACAATGTGAATCAGTATTATTTTGAATTTACTCCTTGAAGGCTAAGCATTAGGCAAGGCGCTAGAGTGTTTTTTAATAAACTTGGATTTACTTGACTACAAGTTGTTTGGTTGGGTCTATATTATACCATCGAAGTTCGTAAACATCGAATGTTATAATATCGAACCCTAAACACCGATATCCGAAAACATTGAACAGTCAGAATAGTGAATTTTTTCCCAGGGAAAAAATTTGCTATTCCGAGAAACATGCACACAACACAAACACACACAAAAAACAGCAATCCACACACATACACTTAAAATCCTACACCTAAACCTAAACTAAACTTTACATACACTATTAGCTATCCACTTCCCTTAACCCAACCCTAACCCTAAGGTCCGTCACTATCGCACACTCACCTCACACACGCCCTAACCCTAACTACTCACCTAACCCGCCCCCTAATGTACACACAACCGCACACTTACCTGACCCGGTCCCTAACTCACCTAACCCACCCCCTAGCCCTAACCTACACACAATCGCACACTTACTTGAACCCGACCCATAACGTTCTAACATATCGAACGCTGAAAACAGCGAAGCCACAGCAACGGCCCACTGGATTCTTTCCCTGGGAAAGAATTTGGTGTCATGCACCTTCACTGTTTTCAGCGTTCAACATTATGGGTTCAATATTATAACATTCAATCTTTGTAGAATTTGATGTTATAATATAGACCCGTTTGTTTAGTTCTTAAACAGTGTTTCCATGCTGCTGCTTTCAATTTCAGTTCAAAATTGTAAAATATTCTTTTTTTGGCTTCTCTGTTAAAAGCCTGCACCAAATAACATGTTCAAAGGATTTTCATCCCTTCTTTTTTCATACTACTCTAAAAATTTCTTCATAAACTGAGCATCCTTGAAAGAGGATGTCACAAAAAGTATCTTTATTAACTCATTAACCCCAAGTACCTTCTCATGACGCATCTGTCATGAGAAGATAGGAATTCCATTCTGTTAACCCCGAATGCCTTCTTCCAGCGCACTTAACTTCACAGTCAGATAGTAACTCTACTGCTGTAAATTAAGTTGAAAAAGTAACTGAACTCTGTCAGTTACCTTGTCGTTATATTTGAGTTTTGCAAGTCACTATGTACTTTCTTCTGATAGCAAGCCGATTTTCTATGCAAGCCATTAGAATCACAGACGTAAAATCCTTTGTTCGAAATGGAAGTATGTGGACATGAAAGGCTGACCAGAAATATGCTTTCATTTTATAAATGTATTAAATTGTACAATCCATAAAGAGATAAAATGTGTATACAAGGACAGTTGTTCAAATGTAATAAGGTCCTTGCTCCTGATCAGATAAGTGAATCTATTCTTCAAAAATTACATTTCGGCATAATTAAATGTAAAGAAAGAGCATGTAATGTACGCATTTGGCTTAGAATGTCAGAAGATGTTGAAAACATAGTCTGGAGTTATGAATTCTGTTCTAATTTCTGTAACCGAAGTGTTAAAGATGAAATTATTTCACATGGAATAGATGGCAACAAACCTACCTTGGAGGAAGGCAGGATCTGATTTGTTAACTCCTCCACCCCCTGACGTAAAATCCTTTCTTTCTTTCCCAATAAATAGGGGTTCCAGCAGTAAAAGTTCCCTTTCGTTTTCTTGCTTTTGCGGGAATTACTGCTGGATCCCTCTCGTTATCCTGCTGATTACTTGAAGAAAGACCTGCACAGGAGATCTGTGTGTATAAACAAACTGCAAGCCTCTCCTAAAGACCATTTCATCTCTCATACATAAGGTAAGATAAGGCCCTGCTGCTGTAGCATGGTTTTCCAATTAGGTTGTCTAATGTTTCTTACAACTCCTGCTAATGCTATGCCTGCAATAAAAAATGACGGAGGTCATGCCACTGAGGGGACTATTAGTCTCTCTCGTGTTGCTGGGAGCATTTGTTTTGTTGAGGGACTATTCCTCATAATTTCAGGTATGTTGTTACTATAGCCTCCATGGCTCTTGCTTGTACGATGTGTTTATTGTTTTTTTAGTGTAATGTGAAGTAGGGTTTTTAAGGAACAGTTTGTCGCTATGAAGTATGTCATGCATTTAATGTTTTGCAGTACGACTTACGGCTGAAAAGTAATGCCAAACAATCATAGCATTTGCAAAATACAAAAATCCTTTTTTTACAATGTTCTTTCACGCATTTATTCTTTTACTTGCTTGTCTTATCCGTCACATGATTGCTGAATGTTAGCGAGTTTGTAGGGTAAGTTGTGAAGTATCCGTTTGTGTTGTTCAGGTGATCACAGATAACCTCTCAACCGTACATATTCATGCTGAATGTCTCGATTTCTGCCTCATATATTTTGCATTATAATAATTTCCGAATCTATACCCATCATAAAAGTACTGCTAACTCCAATCCTGTTATTTTATCAGCGTTCTAAGCTTGTAGGACTGAAAGTGTTCCTATCTGTTGCTTTGCACCTACTCTTTTATTTATTTATTTATTTTTTTTGCTTATCTGTATGGCACATAACTCTCTAAGTGCTTGTAAATTTGATTTCCCCACTGCTGGTATGATTCCTGTAACTTCTACTTGCATAACATACGTCTGTGAACAGATCCCGGGTCAGGCTTGAAAGCAAGCATTTGTGTTGATGTCAAACACATGAAAAGATTGTGTCCTGCCTAGCTGCTAGTTGCAGAGTTAGGAGTTAATGTACTTTAGTACTTGGTGATAATTCTTCTCTGTATTTTATTTTCTTGAGAAGGGGGTCTACCTTTGTTGAGGATGCATTTTGAAAATATGTATGTTCTGGCACAATTTTTGTGACTGCACAGCTGTCCTTTCTCTCTGATAGAGGAAACATTTCTCTGAAATTGTAAGGGGTTCTATATCTAATGTTGTGTTTTGTAAACTGTATTGTGTGCAAATAAATTACCCACACCAAGAAACCCTTCATCTGTAACTTTGGCCAGTTGGAAAGTAATAATACTGCATGTTGTTCTGATTTATAACATGAAGCACCTGTGATTTGATTGTGGAAGGTGTAGTTGCATATTTGGAGATGACAAGGTATTGGATATAGTGAGATGTTATATCTGTGATATGCCCAGCTGTCAACAAAACTGAAGACAATTAGGAACAGTTAGAATATTACCACTTTCATCTTGAGAGAGTATGAATATGGGATCCATATCTGATATTATTGATGGACTTTAACGAGTTGCCCCAATCAGAGTCATACATATGATTGAATTCTGCAAAGGTCCTTTCACATTTGGAGATATACTCTGGGCATGTGAGTATGCATGTAAGTTTATTTGCAATGTGTTTTCTACATTTAAAAATAATCACCATTGCTGTGTGCCAAGCAGTTTTAAAACTGACAAGATAGGGGGGTCTTGATGGGCAGCATTTTATATGAAGTCAGTCTGTGGGTTAAAGAAGATATCTGGGTATTCTTTACATTATATAATAGATGGGAATTTCTGATTTAGAAAACATTTATTTTTACACAGTTTTATAGCTTCTAGCCAAAGTTTGCTTGCTTGCTCCAGAAATGACTTCCTCTTGCAAATAGATGCTTTTAATTCTCTGTGTGCATCAAAACATAAGTTACCATCCCTTATCAGCTGTGGTACTACCCCCCCATACTTCTCTGCACCAACAAAGCTGTAGTATTGCTTGCTGCACTCTATGTACTTTACTGCTTTACCGAGTGTGTACTGTGTACCTGTGTTAGTTTTGTTGCTCTGCAATAACGTTTGAACAGTTATTATTTCAGATAGTCTTTTGGAAAACCAATAATTTTGTCCTCTGTTTTAATAGCCCTTTTGTTAGCCAAGGTTATCCACCAACCTTTTAATACCTTTGTCTTTTTATTTTCATTGTCATAAACATTTATGCGTTCCAATTTTACTATTGATTCTCTCTTCAGAGACAGAGTCCTCTGGCTTTTTTGCAGGTATATATTTTCAGTCAATGCTCTGACCTTTTCTTGCAGGGCTCTAATAACCTGGAAGAGTACCTTATTTATTTCTTGTTGTTGCTGGTTTTCTATTGGCTGAATAACCATTTTTTGTGATTAGAACGGCTTGCATTTTTTATAGACCTCCATTATTTTTATGAGTTTTTGTTTATGATAATATGTATGAAATAATTTTTCATCTGAGTTTCATTATTCTGCCTAGATATTATATATTTCTGAATTCTTATTTATAAGTAAGATATTTAAAAGGAACCCACTACTGAAATGTTTAAAATTTTTACTTTAGGGAACTTCACTAGGCTTAAAATGCCCCTTTTGTTTGTTAGCATCTCACAGTGGATGTTGCAGAAGACCGTTGTTCCACTATTTGTGGATATTTTCTTTTTAAATGTCCCTTTCAAGTAATGCTGAAATTATTTGACCTTGAAGTTAATACTCATTTGAAATTACAGAAAGAAGATAACAACACTGGCTGTTGTCAGCCGTGTTGCAAAACACAACAATGTCTCTCTTCTTTAGGAAAGAAGCCCAAGCCAATAAAATGTTTTTCAGGCATGGATAATGACTACAAAGCTCAGGTGGACATCTGCTCTGAGGCCATGCCATGCCCAGCTCTGCCCCCTGTCAGTCATCTATCCTCCATCTCTCCATCTCTGTGCATGGTGACCTATAATCAAAGATAAATATGATCAGGACAGTGATTTCCTTGGTTCCAAAATTCCGATTGTCCATGAATACCATTTCCCTGTTCTCCATCCTGCTGCTGGCTATCCCACCCTGTCAGAAGATTGCAGTAAACAAGGGGCCATAATCCTAAGAAACATAAAGAGCCATATAGAAGGCACCATCAATCCAGGAAGTGTGTATGGATCACACTGGGTTCTTTTGTGTGCCAAAAGACACATTGCCTTAGGACCAGTTTTGGATCTTAAACAGCCTAAATATATTCATGGTGCAGTTCCTGTATTTAAGGCAAATAAATGCTCTTACCTCTCTGGATTTTACACCCAGTGGTGAAAAGATGCTGTCCCATATGTCATAATTTGCCAGTTCCTTCTTACTACTTATCCTTACCAGATGTTTTCTTCTTACTTCTGCCTTTTGCTCTTCTTGTTTTTCACCTTCTATTACTGTCTGCATGTAGGATTTCTCATCCTCCTCCATTAATTCCTGCAATTGTTATTCCTAGATTCTATCCATTATTTCTCCCCACAATGCTGTCTTCTCACCCTCTGGCTCACTCTGTTCAATCAGTTCTTTTAAGTAGACATCCTGCAACCCTACCAACTGGAGGGGTGAAACGACACATTCCTGTGTTGTAGATTTGGCTACAAATAAATTCTGTTGAAAAAGTACTTCTGAATCTGCCATATCCACTTCAATTCCCTTATTTTGCCTTTTACACGCTACTTCTCCATTTTTTTACTTTCCTCTCAACCCTTCATACACTGCTTAACCTCAGACTCTTCTTCCATTGCATCTATCATCTCAGCTGCTCGATTAACAGCTTCTTTCACTTTAAAAATACAGAAAATGTTCTCTTTCTCCTCCAGTTTTACTTTACTGCTTCCTGCTTCTCCAAGCCACCTTTGCACCCAGACCAGAAGACAGGAAGTGCCACACAGAACTGTGTCCCCATATGCTCAAAAAGGATAGGGGAAGCTCCCCAATGCTCTGAACAAATTTTCCCCAACAATATAAACAGCATCTCTGGTCTCCCCTGAAAAGGGGCCACTAGCATAGTGTGACTAATCTGGTCAAAAAAGAGTGAATGAATGAACAGTCAATCTGACTACGGTTTACTAAAGTCTTGACAGATTACAGTTTTGGTTTACTAATACTTAAAACTGCTGATCTGTAATTCATAGGTAGGTATCACACAAGCTAGATGACCGTATAGTGATTTATTTACACAGACTTTGTAAATTTCTATATCTGGTGTATAATGTTGACACTGCATTTAAGGCATGTTATTTTAAACATACTGTTTTAATATTTTATGTACTTAACTTTTGAGTTAATTACATATGAAGAACTTCCTGATTTTCAAATTAGACTGATGCTTTACAACTGCTGGCTTGCAGTTTAAATTCTGGTGTCTTGCAGGCTAGCTGACTGTAAAGCAGCTTAACTACATAAAGACTGCAATTTTAGTTTCTCAAATATAATTATTTTACAGCCTTTGGAAAGGTGTTTGAGTCGCACTATTTTTGGCCTGTTAACATTTTTACTCTGTTAACTTTTGAAGTGACCCAAACCTATTTATTTTATTTTTATTTATTTTTTAATTATAAAGCAAAGCAACCTTAAACTGTACAGTGGGGGATGCATAATCAATCTCATTTCTGCTTTCACTTCTTAATTATGAAGATATGTTTAAGACAAAAAGCAGCCTTATGTGTACCAGGTGTAAAATTAAGTAAAATGAGGTAATGCGTGTTTGCTACTTAAGACCTCTCCTTTAGGTAGGTGTGCAACAAACTGCTCCATTTAGAACACAGAAGTTCTGATGTACATTTTTTCTTATTCTGGTGTCAGACAGCATAAAAGCAGGTTAGATATTAATTGCCTGCATTCTGTTTAAATTGCTGTCTTGTCTGTTGAGCAGCTCAGTAAAACAATGGAGGCAGAAATCGATGAAAAGGAAAAATGAGATCTAAGATAAAAGAGCACTTCAGGCTGAAGCGGTGGGGGGTGAGACATTCAGTGTGCGGAAGTAGAGTTTGGCCCACAAGGTTTTTGGGGTGACAGAGGATGACATAGGATAATGGGGCAGATTCAGAATAAACTATGGAAGCAACAGATGACACTGGTTTGTCCATTTTGGTGAGGAAAGACATAGCAGTACTAGAGAGAAAGGACCAAGAAGTCATCTGCAGATATAACAGGATAGGAAAAGGTAGGAAGAGTATGAGAAGGCACACTAACAAGGACTGCATGAATAGGGGTAGTAGACAGAAAGGTTGAGAAAATGTAAGACAGTCCGTCAAGAAAGAAGACAAGGACAAGGGACTGGGCAAATGTCAGTAACATGACATGCCATTAGGGGGATCAGACACAGATGTAGTAATGCTGGAGGAAATACTAGAATGAGAAAAGGAGGGAACAAAGCAGGATGAGGCACTCAGGAGGACAAGAATACACTGAAACAACTTGCAGGATAGAAATTTAGTTAAGATACAGGAGGAGGTAACCAAGCTGTTCACAAAGAGAAAGAGGGTGGATGCATGTTGGGATGTATGCAGGCACTAAAAATCTGTCAGAAGAGATGCAGGAGTTTGTAGCAGGCAGGGCTAAGAAATGGGTCCAAAGGGTGCCAGGATAGCATACTGTAGTTATTTTCAGATACATTACCCATGCTCTCTGCACCAAGGTCTAGGTACCATGAAGTGAGATAACTCCCCTTTCTGAAGGATGTCTGCTGCCTAACTTAGAAGTGGACTTGTCCCTAAATATAGTTGTCCCCAAGACTAGAGATTTCACATTTATTAACACAGAGTGAAGAAAGGTCTTTCTGACAACTTTGGGTGGAGGTGTCAGACTTGGTTCCTCAGCTTTGTGTCCCCTTCTTTCTCCTCTTTTTCAGGTTTATCAGATGAAATTGAGGGAAACAGAACTTTAATAATGAGCTTTATTTTCCTATTAGCTAAGGACTGAGACAAAACCTTTACAAATGGATCACTCTACCGTCAGATGCTCCATGCCTAGGCAGGTCACACACAAACTGTGTACATCTTGGATGGGAGCTTATGCTCACATCTAATGCACTTTTTAAAAGTCTCATTTATTCTTCTCATTAAGCTAACACTGTGAATGAAACAATAACTTTTATTTATTTACGTTTTTTTGAGAGAAAGAAATAAAATGTTAGGCAGCTGCCTAAGCATTGGAAAAGATGAGACAGCTAAAATATGAGAGAATAACCCAAGCTATAACCCAAGAACAATTATTACAATGATATATCTAACCCTAGTATCAAAACACAGAAAAAAAGTAAATAATACTTGGTTGTCTGCCAAGGATCGATCTACACACAATGAAAGCAAACTAGGTCTGAAGGGATAGGTTCGCAAGGGATTGTGGGAAAGATGAAAGATTTACTCTGTGCTTTGTTTCTGTGGAAAAAGTTCCTCAGTTATATATCGTTGTCAGGCTTATAAGACAACACATGATGTGAGGTGGGCTGAGCATACCACTCAACTGTACAGAATATTGCAGAACATCCCTGACTGCACACACTACACTTTAACATAACACTGCTGCATATTACATCCATATGAACATCACAATCTTCCTTCTGTAATTTACTTCTAGCACTGATCCACCCTCTCTCCGTCATCCCCCAAACAGTTTTAGGAATAAGCCTTTGTTCCCTCATAAACTGCAGTATGTATCTGTCCTACAATTTTGTACTACATTTGTCTTCAGAAATAAATGAAAAAAGCTAAAAATAGATCACATTATATAAAGAAGAATTTAAATAATGCATCAAATTTTACTCTTTTGTCCAAGAGCAACTGTGTGTGTGTGTGTGTGTGTGTGTGTGTGTGTGCGTTTGTGTTTGCATGTGTTCTCTGTTCCTAATTTCATATTCATAGATCATTTTCAGACATTTCCATACCATTCACTAACTTCCTCCCCTACATACCAGACAAAACCAGTTCACCTAGACACAAATGGCTGCCATTCAAAGCATTAACAAAAACAGTGCTCCACTGTGAGCCAATAGTGACAACAGTAAGTCTGACCAAAAAATGAAAATTCTGCAGTCATCAGTTTAAAAAATATTTTTATATGCAGTGGATATAAAAAGTGTACACACTCCTGTTAAAATGCCAGGCTTTTGTGAAATAAAAAAATGAGACCACAATAAATCATTTAAAAACTTTTCCCACCTTTAATATGACCTATAACCTGTACAATTCAATTGAAAAACAAATCTGTTAGGGGAATAAATATAAATAGAAACATACAATAAGCTGGTTGCATAATTGTGCACACCCTAAAACTAATACTTTGCTGAAGCACCTTTTGATTTAATTACAGCATTCGGTCTTCTTGGGTACATACTTGCCATCAATTAGAGAGACTCTTATTAACCCCAAATAAAGTTCAGCTGTCCTAGTAGGGTTTTCCTGACATCTACTCAGTTGCCTTCTACAGCAAAAGCCATCGGTCACAGAGAGCTTGCAAAGCATCAAAGGGATCTGACTGCTGAAAGGTATCAGTCAGAAGGGTACAAAAAATTTTCCACAGCATTGGATACGCCATGGAACACAGTGAAGACAGTCATCAAAAAGTGGATGAAAATATGGGAAAACAGTGACGGTGCAAACAAACTGGATATCCCTCCAAAACTGATGAAAAGACAAGACGAAAACTGGTCAGGGAGGCTGCCAAGAGACCTACAGCAACACTGAAGGAGCTGCAGGAATTTCTGGCAAGTACTGGTTTTGTACTACATGTGACAATCTCCCGTATTCTCCATATGTCTGGGCCATGGGGTAGGGTTGCAAGACAGAAGCCTTTTCTTATGCAGAAAAACATCCAGGCCTGGCTAAAATTTGCAAAACAATACATCAAGGATCCCAAAAGCATGTGGGAAAATGTGTTATTGGCTGATGAGACCAAGGTTGAACTTTTTGGCCACAATTCCAAAAGGTACATTTGGCACAAAAACAAAACTTTGCATCACCAAAAGAACACCATCACCATGGTGAAGCATGGTGGTGGCAATATCATGCTTTGGGGTTGCTTTTCTTCAGCTGGAACTGGGACTTTAGTGAAGTTGGATGGAATTATGACCAGTTCCAAATACCAGTCACTTTTGGCCCAAAACCTTCAGGCGTCTGCAAGAAAGCTGAAGATGAAGAGAAATTTCACCTTTCAATACGACAATGACCCCAAGCATACATCCAAATCAACAAAAAATTGCTTTCACCAGAAAAAAAATGAAGTTTTGGAATGGCCCAGCCAGAGCCCAGACCTAAATCCAATAGAAAATCTGTGGGGTGACCTGAAGAGAGCTGTGCACAAGAGATGCCCTCGAAATCTGACAGGTTTGGAGCACTTTGCAAGGAAGAGTGGTCAAATATTGCCAAGTCAAGATGTGCCATGCTGATACACTCCTACCCAAGAAGACTGAATGCTGTAATTAAATCAAAAGGTGCTTCAACAAAGTATTAGTTTAAGGGTGTGCACACATATGCAACCAGCTTATTCTACGCTTATATTTTTTCCCCGAACAAATTTGTTTGTTTTTCAATTCAATTGTACAGGTTATAGGTCACATTAAAGGTGGGAAAAGTTTTGAAATAATTTATTGTGGTCTCATTTGTTTATATCACAAAAACCTGGCACTTTAACAGGGGTATGTACAATTTTTATATCCACTCTGTATGTGTGTGTGTGTGTGTGTATATATATATATATATATATATATATATATATATATATATATATATATTCATTTAGTAATTAGAAGTAGAAGAAATGTATTACATCCCAGAACTCAAACTTAGTGATTTCCCAAACGCCTAGTTGGTGAAAGGGATACAGCCTCATCAACATCAATAGCATTGCCATCAGAACTTCCTGCTGAACTCAGGTAAGGATCCTCCTTGCAGGGATTCAGTTCTCTGTCATCAGAAATTAAAGCAACAATTTGAACATCACTGTTATTAGGAAGAAACAGTCCAATCTTCAGAATCACTTTCACACACTGAACTGACTGACATAGTGGAATCCCTTACATGACATCAGAGACCAGAGGTCATTCCACCTTTAAACAATGAAAAACAGAAAAAAAGGGAAAATGTCACAAACTATAAAATGATTATTACAAAACTATACAAGAAGGCATTAGTGCAAGAAAGCAACCATGAAAGTAAGAAAAGCAATAAATTGCTAAGCCAGCAATGAATCAATCAGTTAAAATTAGGTCTGCATTGTAGTGAGATATTGTATAAGCTTTCATAATCCTGATGGAAACAAAGTAAGCCAAAAAATAATTATTGCTACATAATGAATAATGAAACGTGTGTGTACTTGAGATGCATTTGGAAGCAGTGAAATTAAAATTTAAAGAAAGTGAAGCAGTGTTTCATACAGCTTGCAAAAGGCAAGTGATAGCATCAGGCACTGTAAATTTTGGACAGAAAATTTTTTTTTGTGGTTCCTAACACTGGCCGCACTAGGGTGTCAAGCATGTTATTTAAAGCAAATAGAATGAAATTTTGCAAGGACTGAATGGCCAGGATACAGTTAAATTACCAGTCAGATTACAGAGTGAGAAGTCCTGCACACAAGAAACATTTTTTATATTGACAACAATGTCTAGAGGAAACAGAAGCAGCTAATATTTGTATTACATTGTTTATACCTGAAATATCTCAAAGCCATAAATGTCCAATACTCCAATATTGAGCTCTTCATAGTCCTTCTTAATTGCCTTGTTGATAGCCTAGAAACAACAAAATGGCACTTTAGCAGTTACCAAAACAAGAAGTTGTCTGGTACTTATAAAGCATGAACACACCAGTATGTCAAGCATATTTTCACCACAAGTATATAATCGTAATAAGATACACAATACTCAATAAGCTTCAATGTGCAGTAGGACAGCTAGATGTGTACTGTGCACACCAACAGCAGCCCAAGTGAAATTTACAATGTTACAGTGTATTTTAATAATAATAATTGCACATATTGCAGGTCAATCATACTATGCAAAGCACTCTCTCTGGGCATTTCACAATAACTGCCCCTGTGTGAATATTTGGGAGAACATGATCATCATCACAACTGCAGTACAATTAGAATGACATGCTTATGCCTTATAAAACATATCCCTGACTGAACATATCTGTAACCTGTATATTCCATTAATATGCTTGGCAGAAGAGGGTGGGCACCCAATTTAGCCAGTTTTAAAGGGTAGGCATAAAATACTGCTAGATCCCCTTACAGATGGTATTAAAATACCCTTTGCAGACATGTTTGAAATTACATAATAATGTGAACTTTTTAAGTTAGGGTAATATTTCACTGGGGCAAGTACTGCAAAAATTATTTCACCTTCTGTGTACAGCTGCTGCAGTCAAGTTGTATGTATTTTGAAGAAAAGAACATGGCTTGAAAAACCACTAAAACACACATTACAAACAACCCTACAGTACCCAATGAGCCACTGAGATCATGCAGCAGCACACACACTCTCGCTCTAGGTAAAATGACCTGGTAGTACTCATGGAGAGTTAAATGAAATGCGATAATATATATGTCACACAACAAAATAATTTCACAGTCCTACAACATATGCTGCAAACCAGGGTAGCTCATATAGTCAATTAAACTGTACAGGGAGCAGACAATGCCTTGAGAATCAAGTACTTCATAAGCTGTAGCATAGCAATTTATTTTTTGTGACATTTTTGTACGATGTACATATAATACTCCTGAAACTTCTGTTCTTCCTGTACTCAGTAGCATGAGTGCCTCCTATTGGTACAAGCTGTCATAAGGCACACACACACACAATTTCTACGACTCAGCTCAACTATCCCCCCCCCCCCCCCATCAACTGAGTCATTACAATTTGAAAAACAAAAACATAATCAAGAACATGCCTGCTGGATTTTTAGGATGGAGTAGCAGCTTAATTCTAGCTCTCCCAGTGTGAAAACAGAAACTTAGTAGAGAAAGCCAGTGATCCTACATTTCTGGGCAAATTTCAGTAACTGGCTTTGAAATGTACTGCCCAGATGACAGGAAAAAAGAAATACAGAGGACCTGAAGGAAAGTCAGCTACAAAAGGCAACAAAAAAAAACTGACTGGGGAAAGTACTGTAGCTGTTCAGCAAAAAAGCAGTGCAAGCTCCAAGCCATGACTTCCAATAACCTAAAGGAAAGTATAAGACAACTGCACACAGACTTGACTAAGATAAAAGAAACACTGATGGTATATCAACTCGATCTATAGAAGGCTGGAAAAATGGAAGACGTTTTAAACAGATAATCAAACAACATGATAAAACAGTAAAAATGAAGAAAAGGCTGGCTGAATATGACACTGCACAAGAAGAGACATTAAAAAAAATAATATAATTAGAGGATAGAGATCATGTATGGAAAAACTGAAATTGTCTGTCATACCTGAGAAGATGGAAGGAGCAGACTGTATTCATTTTATGAAAGCACAATAAACAATTGGACTGGTATTCCACAACAGGTATTGTTAGTTGAAAGGACACATAGTATGTATGCTCCAAACCTGGCTATGAGAAAACAACCTAGACCTTTAATAGTAAAGAAGCAATCTTACCAACAGAAGGAGTTGATTCTGACAAAACTTTGGCAGAAGAACAAAATACTAAAAGTGAGAGAGCAGAGTGTTTGTGGAGAATGACTGCTCATTGTACTCAAGGCAGAAAAGGACTAAATTTACCCCATTATTTAGGGAATGCCAAGAAGCAGGTGTGAGATTCAAACTGCTACACCCAGCTATCTTCAAAATATTTTTCCCTTGAGGAACAAAATCATTTTCTGATTAAGTACATGCTAATGAAGAAATACAAGTTTATGCAACAAAAAGTGAACTGTGAAACAGAAGGAGATTCTGCTTCTTGTTCTTCTGGTAATAAAGACCACAGAGAAATTATACCAGTGAAACCTTTTCCAGTGTTTCAACAGAAAATGATTCAGAAAGGGGAAAAAAGCACAAGAGTTGACTAGAACTGAGAGCACATTAGAAATGAAGCAGAAAAAGGGTGTGGGACAAGGAGATGTACAGGAGTAGAACAAGAAAATCTGGAAATATTAGACGTTTTTGGACTTTGTTAAATTGTAGGGGATATGCCCTACTTCATGTTAACATTTGGAGAATAAAATCATTAACTAGGAAATTGACAAATGTGGGATTACAAAACAATAATTAGTTTTGTGATTCATGGGACACTCCTGTTTTTTTTCTCTTTTCTCTCTCTCCTTGTTAAGTTTTAAGAAATGTAGTCACTGCAATAAAGAAAGAAACTATCTGGTTAAAAGAGCATGACAAAAGAAAAATTAGTGTGCTTTTTCTCATTCTTGCATATGGGAATGACTGGGATAAGGCCATTATCTTAATCTAGTAACAAGTTTCAAGAGAAAGCAAGTAAATGAAAAAAGAATATTGAATATTAAAAGACTCTTTTTCTAGTAAACAATTTTGTGTTTGATTCTCATGTCTGTAGTAGAAAGTCTGATAAAGGGGAAATGACTTGGATAAAATTATCTCTAAATGTAATGGAATTAATGACAAAACTGACTCCATTTCTGCACGGATCCTATACAATAGCCTAGGCATTGTAAGAATCCATAAAATCTAATTAAGTCTGATTTACAATTCCCTAAGCCACTTTCACAAGTCCAAAAATGGTAAAATAACTGAAATTCCACAACACAGATTCACCCTCAGATAGACAAAAAAAATTCCCTTAATTGTATCTGACTGATCTCAAAACTCACTGCATTAACAAAACTATCTGTACTGTACTTAGCATATTCCTACAGATATTCCTAACATCTCTTATGTATCATGTACCCCCCAACTTCACCACATTACTTTAACAACCTATGGCACTCTCAATCACATGCTGTATATTCCACCAACTTTCTCCTTCTAGGGGAACTAAATGCTAACTTTCTGGGCCCTGACAGACAAGATCTTCTTGGAACTTAGTCTTTTCCCTGTCATTCTTTCATTTCCTGAAATGACCCTGTACAACCTATCCTACACACACCTAACCACTCCATACTGGATGTGGTTTATTACAAGTAAACAAAAATATACATTAAGTGTTCAACAGCCAAGCATCAGTGATCATTGTTTTACAACTTTCTTTAGTCTAATAAAGAAAACTAAGATTTCACATTTAGTTACACTTAACAGGAGCAAATATCTTAATCACAGTCATGCACTTCATAATGAACTTTCATCCTTAAACTGGCTCCAGTACTACACCTCAGAAAACACTGATACTGCACACTTCATTCTAACTATTGTTTTACGTATTCTACAAATCACATATTTCTCTCCCATCCATCACTACAAGGAAGCTATTGGTCTCTGGATGTCCTAGGACATCCTTCACCTTAAAAAGAAAGGAATATAGCCAGGTCAACATAGAAAACTGAGCTAACACTTTTTTAAATTTATTTGTGTTTTTGTTACAAATCATTATAAAATGACAGGAGATAAAATGCCAATTTTCACTATGAAAAAGCAAATTCAATTACTAAACCTAAAACTTTCTGATCAGAAAATAAATAGCATCCTTTGTAGATCCAAAACCCTTCTGACTTAACTCTGCCTTCTCTGCAAAAAAAAAAAAACCCTTCAAAAATGAATTCACATTTTCACCTATCTTCCATTCATAAAAAACCTCTCTCCCTCTGACCCTTTCCACATCCATTCTGCATCACATTTTGAGCCCTCACTTAACCATTACAGCAATGGTTTGGCTCTATTCTTCATGGCTTTTTAAAGAGTGTAAAAACTGTATCCTTCACAAAGTTTACTCTCTTGTTAATATGTCATCTACAGAGCAGATTCTCTTCTCACTGGAGCAATGCAGTTATAGTAGCACTACCAAAGACAAAGTCACCAAAGTCAACTAATAATTTTTGACTTAACTCTCTTTCCTAACTAAGCTTCTTGAAAGAGCCATTTATAATCAAACACTTGGACTACTTAATGAAATAAGTCAATTACCCCAAGCAGAAGTACACTTATAGCATTCAATTCTGACAAAATTTATCCTCACATTAGTGGATTCTGGACAATTAAATGAAGTTCATTTTGTTGACAGTATTGAATTTTTTTATCTGTTTAGTGATGGTGTGCTAATTAACTGTTCTTGCTCCATCTCTTTTAGCCCTTCTGCAATCATTTTATTTATTTTTTTACTAAGCATGTTTCAGACTGGTCCTTTGTGACAGCCACTAAATCTAATCACCTGACAAAGGTATTCATTCTTTTGGGAGTACCACAGCAGTCAGTCAGTACCACTTCTCTTTCTATATTCATTAACCCACTACCCTCAGACCTATGCTTATCCAACTATATATTCTACATTGATGATGTACACAGCATTAGGCCTTCTAATGTTATACATTTAATACAAAATGAGCTACTGAATAACCTCAAAGACATCAATAAATGGCTGATTCTGAGTGAAACACTCAGAATCTGAAAAAAAGTATGATGTTTGGTAGTAATACTAGATTATGCTCTACCCCTTCTCTCTTCCACTCCTGCAGAGCACACAGTGGCAGTCTCTACATACAAAAATATAATAGCTATCCAGAACACTCCCTTCTCTATGTCTAATCACATTATCCACCTCAAGAATAAAACCCACTGCTCATTCCTATGCTACAAAATGTGCTTATGCATAGATTTCACTACACTGGTGGTTGAGTGGCTCTAGGGTTGCCACCTTTCTACTGTGCCATTTCCTGACAAACAAGCCCCGCCCCATGCACAATCAAGCCACACCCATTCCCTTTAATAGCCCCACCCCTTCTACACCCCTTCAGCTCAGCTTTTCTTTAAAATACAGTACAGTTACCAATAAGTAGAAAAAAATGTGACCTCAAAAAAAATAAAAAAAAAAAACTTTATTTAGCAATATCAAAGGTTCACTACATACACAACAACATCACACACACACAAGGGAAAAAAAAAATCCAAATCTAATAGGTAATATCACAGGTAGTACTAAAATTAAAATACAATTACTTGAGTATTAAAAAAAAATCCATACATTAAGGGTACATTACAACACACACAACACACAAAAAAGCAACTGTTTAAACACACATTCCCATAAGTGAAAAAAACCCTTTCCACAAGCTATTGCTGGGATTGAAAAAAGAGCAACTGCACCAGTCTGTAAAAGTGGCTGCAGTCTCTGCTTTTTACTAAAAAAAAGTCCAGGATCGATCACAGACAGATGCCTTTCTCATAACAGGGCAGCAATGCATGCAGCAGTTAGTAGTAGTCTCTGAGTAAAGTGCTTCAGCCAATCCACCCATTTGAAGAAGTCTGCAAGTTATTGGCAGTTCTGGCTGGAGTTACAAGGATGTAGTGCATGAAATGTATGTAACACTCTGCCTCCTAGACATCCCCACTGATGCCATGCCTCATTCGGCCTTCATTAATTTTCCAGATAGGGGTGACAGTCCTCTAGGCCTTGACTAATAAAATAACTTTTTAATAGCAGGCCAAATTTCTACAGCCCTGCCAGCTGGGAACAGCCACCTTGTTACAACATCAAACTTTGCAAGGCCTTTGCTTGCATGCTTGGCACAGTTATGTATTACATATAAAGGATCCTTGCTCAAACACTACAATAAACAAAAACAGCTATTAATAGAAAACCAAAACTTAGGACCAACACACCAGTGCCTGGTGGGGCCTGTGTCAGTCAGCAGCCACTAGCATTCAGTTCATCATGTGAATCTCCAGACTTTCACACCATAGTAATACCAAGTTGGTATAGGGAAAAAAATGAATGAGACCATGAAAAGAAAAAGTAGCGAAAAAACAATGAAAGGCAGAAGCAACTGTGTGTGAGGGGACTTTCTGCCTGAACACACACATGAACCTGGTGAATATGCAGAGAAGGCATTCAACATGTGTAAAACACATGGGTCAATCCACATGCACCAAATTAAGACCCTTTACTTTTATGTAGAACCCAGTGCAAAAAGTTATCCAGCTGAGTCTGAACACAGCAGAAAGTTCAGGCATACTGTGGTACAAGATAAAGATAAAGATGAAATACATGGCAACTCATCCATACCCTCCTCTGGCTATGTAATAACTTGCATAATAAAAAAAAAACAGGTGTGGGGGCTTCACAATGATAAACATGTAAATAACTCAGCAATCAGCAATCATAAATATTCTCTGGGTTGCAATAATAACGATAAGGATAAAGAGAAGAGACCTGTGCAGATAAGACATAAAGACTCCCACTCCCACAGTATTCCAAATGCAAAATGCAACACAATTTATTATTAAACTTCTAGAAAAGTCAGAACTTGGTCAACTTTTTGGGTTTCTCCCCTCCATCAGATCACCCCCCACCCCACCACCACTGGCCACTGCAGAGTAGTGAGATGAAGACCTACCCTGTTCAAGCAATTGAGACACACTTGAGGTCTGATTTATTATAACAAGGAAAGGCTATGGCTTTGGCACAAGTACTTTTTTCCCCTCCCACTACCTAATCATACAACGTAATCATATCCAGCTACTAGCAACTTTAAAGGCTTAAAATTGTGTGAAAGTGTGTTACTGTGCAACAGTAATAAACATTGCTAGTGACCAATGCCAAGTATGCCAAGTGGAGTAGCCCAAATAAATAAAATTTAAGTATAAAAACTTAAATATCACAAACAAACACACAAAAAAAACATTAGAATATATCCAGTGTATACAAACTGTAACAAACTCAAAATTGACAGTCCCAAACAAAAGCAACTACATTAAGCATTTGCTATTATTAAGCATTGCTATAGACAAACACCTAGAAAAAACAGGTCAGGTAAACATCTAGGTGGAATGATAGACTAGAAAAAGCATCTACACAAATCAAGCAGTCATATAAATCATGTGAACATAAGCGAACTAAGCACATCAAAGCAGACTCGCTTTGTGTAGACACACACATAGAAAAGAAAGACAGAATGAAGGTAAACAGTTGTGATGACCAAAGACAGAGAGCTAAGCTACATTTAAGCCCCTGTACACCCAGCTGTACACCACAGACACAGACACCCTAGAAGGAAACAAACACACAGGTCGAGGAGTAAACATCAAGACATAGAAAGACAGCAAAGACAGTTCTACATGTAGTCATTATATATTCAAATCATATATATCATTATACATCAAACGTACTAAGCCTTTGAACTAGAAAACATATAAAGGGAAACAGTGTAAAAACAGATAAAAACAAAAGCAGCAAGACAAAAGCTACATTTAAAAAGCTAATTTTAATAAGACTATACACCTCAAAAGAAGACACACTAGAAGACCCTAGGAAGAAAGGTGACATCAAAGGTAAACATGACAGAAAAGACAGAAGCATCTAAAGACGATCTACAGTGTCAACATCTTATACAAATCATGTAGTCATTATGAAATCACTATGGCTTGAAAGTAAAATTTAAAATGAAACAGTTAAAACATTTAAGTAAAACGAAAGAGGTATACAAGCAAAAATAGCAGTGATGATAAACATACAAGTGATGACTACAGAAATGATGGAGTATGCATCAACTCACTCAAGATCTACAACCATTATAAGTGCATAAAAGTGCCCACAACCAAATATAATAATAAAGAAAACCCAAATGAAAAATGGGAAATCAAACTGCACCCAAAACAAAAAAATAAACACAAAACTTTATATACATACCTCATAAACATATATATCCTATATAGATCTGCATACAGTATACTAGAGACTACACATAGAGAATTTGTGTAGATTAATATATTACAATTGATCTAGATCATACTACACACATCTTGTCACCATCAATGAATGAGATAAGTGCCCAGCTAGTGAATTAATATCCAGAAGAGAACAGGCAGTTAACAAGCAAGCAGCAGCAAGCAGGCAGGCTGGACCCACCACCACCAGTCACCCAGCTTCTCAGGGCAAGACTCCAGCAAACAAAGGCAAAGCAGGCAGGGCAATCCGGGAGGCTCCAGGCAGCTCCAGGCAGCAGCAGCAGCCAAACACCAACAGCACCACAAACTCATGAAAGAAATCCTTCTGACCGAACCAACGAAATTTAACCAGCAAGAAATTTCAGATCTTAAGTACCGACCTTTTAGAGTAGAGACAGAGAGACTAAAAGGTAAAAGCTAAGCATATATTTTTTATGAGGATCATGAGGCTTTACTGGGAGCAGCCACCCAACAACTTGCTGCGCAGCTGCTTGCTGCATTGCTGCTGCAGCAATTAGCTCCAAAGCGGCAGTGTGTTTTTGTCGTACAGGAAGTTGTCGTACAACTTTTGTCGCACAGACGCTACTCCCAGGCAAGAACGGGTGCCCTGTTGGCAACTAAGTGGCTCAAGTGTGAGACTTTAATGCTGTGGTGAGTTTTGTCACAGCATATTGTACTGTAAGAACAGTGGTACCTTTTGGATTTTATTCCCCTTTTATTTATACTGGAGAAATGTAGAGATGTTTTATTAGGTTTTTTCAGCTCACTGTTTTCACTATTTAATTTTTGATAAACAGCGGGGGGGAAAAAAAAAAGAGACCACTGATAGCTCATGGGTAAACTTGCAAAATCTCCTGTTCTGTTAACCCACAAGCTTGTGTGGCAGTTAGTGAAGGCATTCTCCTGTTCAGATTAAATATGGACTCCCACTACTCACACCACAAAACCTCAAAGAAATACAAATTCTAAGTAACAGCATATACAGATTCATTCAAATGTCATACAAATGTAACATTGCTGTACAACTTTCTCCTTTATTAAATTATTCCCTGTAAAGAAAGGACAGACTTTACTTTTCCATATTCTTATAAACTTTATTCTAGAGTTAGATTATATATTGCTTATGCTAAAATAACTTTACATTTCTATACAGAATCACAGCTAGTTATTATGGTGCCTTCTGTATTCCTGCTCCTTAACTTGAAGTTGAGGACAAAACAAAAAAAATTCTCCTTTTTCTCCTTTGCAAACAGCAGCAAACTGCTTCCTACAATTAAACTAAACACATGAAATGTTAATGCACTTCATCCTTAACTGCACATGTAATATTGGAATTCACTTCTGAATGCTGGTACAGTGCAGTTACAAATGACGCCCGAATCCTGGAATAATGTTTCATACAACAGAGCTTAGAAAAGGTGAGAACTGATGGAAACTAGCATCTGCCAATCATTCCTCCTAATACCTTGCACCCAGAGTGACTGTCCTCTTTGCCCAATCTTAACTACATCTCTGTTCTACAAACTACAAATTTCCTGCTTCTAGTCGTATAACTTTTTTCTACTATTTTATTTTTAAACACCTTTATTGAATTATAACTTGTGACATAGACAAACTTACATTTAAATAAAAGTAATCAGACCACATTAACACGTTGATGTTTACAAACATTATACATCAGACAAACCAAATGGAACCGCAAACTGACAAACTGAAGAAATGAAACTGGCTGTATCGTAGTCCAAGCAAAGTTTTTTTGCTTGGACTACGATACAACCAGCTTCATTTCTTCAGTTTAAACATTATACATCACATATATTGTTCTACACCATATAATTAAAGCAACATTGTATAGATTGTTCAATTCCTAGCTTCTCTTAAACTTCATTCCTCCTCCAAAACATTTTTCTGCATGCGCTGTTCTAACAATTTCCATTTTTTTCTATGTAATTTACTCCCACCCTTTTCTAAAAATTCCACTTCCTGTTCTTTTGTGTCTATTATAATGTTCACTACTTCAAGTAAAGTTGGTTTAGACTTTGATTTCCATTTTATAGTAATTGTTTTTATGGCAGCCACCAGAATTAAACTTAAAGTCTTACTATGTCTAGTTAGTTCAGATCCTGTATCCCAACTCCAAAAAAGCATTTCCTTAGACTTTGCTTGCCCAGTATTCCTGACAGAAGATTCTGTAGGGAATTTCTAAAGTCTGCAAACTCATTACACTCAGAACATATGCTCCCTGACTCATTCTTAACAGGAATCTAATTCTGATGATAATCTGCAGTTTTTCTAAGTCTTTATAACTTGTACATTACATGTATATAACCAATGACCAAGTTAATTTTGTATATGGCTGCGCCTTTACACACACACACACACACACACACACACACACACACACACACACACACACACACACACACTTTCTCTGCAATGCAAACATTGTAACCAATGACTTTTTTATATATGGTACATGTTTTTCATGTTTATTGCACTGTATTAATAGTTTATAGTCATGTATAAAAAGTTTACCACATTTGAGAACAGCTTAGTGTTTAACTTTCTATAAACATTTCTGCTCTTATGAGCCTGGGGAGTATCTGATAGACCATTTATGGATCAGTGTACTGCCCTGGTCAACAAATAAATGATAAATAAATATGAAAAAAATGATACAAGAGCATTTAAAATGCAAGTAAACTGTAATAAAACGTCACAAACAGTACTAGATGAGCCTGAACATTTATTCCCTCCAAGTACAACTTCTCACTAACTTTATCTAGCAATTAATATGCATCCCCCCCCAAAAAAAACCTCCCCCTTAGCCAGATTTTTCAATTAAAAATATTAAAAATTTGGAACTTAATCATCCTCCAGCTATTCTCCTATAGCCTTAGTATTGTTTCTGGCAAAAACAATTGATATAGAGGTTCATGAAAAAATTCTAACCTTTTTGTTCTTCAATCTTACTCAAAACGGTCAATGCAGATTTTATGCCAACTCTGTGTGGACACAGCACTCCTAAATACCATTAAATAAATCCATCCTAAACTTAACACATTCATTTTTTTTCCTATCTTGTTTCTCTTTTCAAAGGATGTGACACTGAAAACCACATCCTTCACATTTTCTGCTTTCTCAACATTGGAAACAGCCTAATATCACTAAATGTTTAAAGTTTATTTTTTATGTGCTTTTTCCCCTTCTGCAGAGCTGACCATCAAGACATCCTCTATCAAACTTTGACCATTTATTCCCCTAAGGAAAAGCGGTTTCCTTCTTATCCCCTGTGGCAAGAACCATTCCGAGATAATGTCATTCTGGCAGATACCATGGTGTATGATGCTATTATTGTTATCCCTATAGTGATTGTGTATTTTGTATGAATGACCTAAATCCTCCCTGGGGTGGTGATGTGGGCACCTATGTCATCACAGGGAACCCCTATGCTCCCCTTTTATCACTTTACTCATCTGACAAGGGCTGCATCACTGGCTTGGATGGTCCATACCTGTACAATCCCTGCATCACCCCTTGCCCTTATGACAGCGCCCTTGCCCTCTGGCAGTAATTATGTTAGAATTGGTGGCATGTAGTGGCTGGGACCCACCTGTCCCAGCAGCATGAGGATTAACATTCATCCAGCCTGCACTGTCAAGTTCCAGAGTCACTAACTGGAAACAGATTGCTTGGTTATAGTCAGAGCCTTATCCCTCTATGCCAAAGGAGTGGAGGATGGATGGGTTTGCATACATGTATCCAAGTGATTAGATTTCGCCTGGCAGAGGCTGGGGAAACAACTTCAAAGTTTGCAATCAACTCTTTGCCAAAGTGAAGAACAGATCAATGCAATCCACCCACTGGATGTGCCACCCGAGGAGTTCCAGTTTATGAAAAACAAACTATGGCTAGGCTGTTTTCTAAAATAGCCCAGCATTTACACATACTATGTCATAATAAATAAGGCAATTATGCCTTACTAAACACCCTACTGCCATTTGCTGGAGTAGAAACAGAGCTGGAATTTCAGCTGTTTGGGTTGCTAAATTAAGCAGCTAGGAGCCATTTGCTATTAGTTTAGGCTGCTTAGTGTGACTGGTGCTTGAGGCAGCCTGAATCATAAAATGAAACAAAAAAGCTCAGTGGATTTACAGATCAGAGGAAGATGGTGCAAGTGTCCAGGGGTGGGGGTCATTATTATTATTATCATTATTAAATAGTACTCAGTGAGTCTTGACTCTGTTTCTCTTTTCAGTGGTGTCACTGTCAGACATCCTGAAGGACCAAACTGGGATGTATTTTTTTTTAAATTTATAAACATACAGTTAATACCGTGATACCGTGTGCATTTGTTCATGTGCCTCAAAATATCTTAAATCTTTCACTCATACATTACAGTTTTTTATGGAGCAAACAGCCTTGAAGAACAAGATGAGTAACACTCTAGCTGACACTAAATTGCAGACAGAAGCTGAAACTTTTAAAATGATATTCATTACGAAATCTAGAATACAGATGGAAAGGAATGTTTGTGCCTGAATGCATAAGTGTGCATGTATTTTTATATCTGTGTTTATACATGTGTGTGTGTTTGCATGCATGTGTCTGTGTGGAGGTCTGTTCATGTGTGTGCATCTCTGATACATAATGTGTACAACTATGTGTGCTTGTGTAGGTCTGTCCACGTCTGTGTGTGTGTGTGTGTGTGTGTGTGTGTGTGTGTGTGTGTGTGTGTGTGTGTGTGTGAGCATGCAAACATCTGTCTGCCTGTCTACTTAAAACTGTAACCATGGTCAAAGCTGACCCTGCCATAATATACTCCCACTCCATTTCTGTTAGTCCTGCTTATTCAGTGGCTACCTGTAGACCCCCCCATTCCCTTGTTTTGAAGTAACCAGCTGTCACTGGGCCATTTTTTCTTTACTTAAAGCATCCTGAGATGAAGAGCATCAGTGACCCTTGCGCTGCACATGTAGAAATGGTATGAACTGTGGATATCTTGCTACGCCTTGACAGTTACACATACACAACACTGTACTTGGCATATTCCTGCAGATATTCCTAACATGTCTACATTTAGTTTAGAACACTGGAGACCTCGCTAATGCATTTCTGTAGTTCTAAAAAATGTTACAACAGTAGTGCAGCTTCAAAGCTATTGCCACCATAACATTCTGACAGACTGTTTTATCTATCCTCCACCCAAGGCTTTACCCTAATGCTATTCTCTTTTTCTCTTTTGTTTTCTTAGTCTTTACCCTCAAGCTAAACTATCTTGCTTATCTCTAAATTCAGTACATTTTAACTTAGCACTGGATCAAGCTGGGTGGTCGGTACTTACTGATTGTTTTTTGTTGGTTTGCTTTGGCTGCTCTGATTTCAGCTCCAACCCGCTACACTCAGGCTCACTCTGCTCCCCTACCCCACCTCCAATCCCACCCACCCTGACTAACTCAATTTTTTAACCAAACCACTCTCACTTAGAAAACCTACCAATCGGCAAACAAATCCCTTAAGTACTACACAACATAATCCCATCTCTAACTCCTTTCACTACTAGCCCCTCTTACATAACCATTACATGCTATATTTCTAGACCATCCCATCTAACCATTACTGACACACCCTAACAGCCATACTATCACTTATCTACCTTTACCTTCTCACTCACAGTTAAATATCCCAATAATCTTTTAGCAATTCATTCTTCCCACTTACCATCTAAACCTTGTACCACTATATTAATAACACAACAGCCTATTCCCTAAACAACCCACTCAAACATGCTACCTCTATAAGGCATATTAGTCGTACTTCTCTCAACAGCCACCAATTTCACAGCTTACCACTTTCATCTAAACACACCCAAACCATCTATAAAAGTACATCCACAGACTCCCACAAAATCACAAACCACTCACTTGGAAATATCACCAGCTATATTCAATACTACTTTCCTTGACCAAGCAAATCACAGATTACTCCCACTTAAAAAGCTCCAAAAACTTCTTACTCAGGTATCAGAAACACATATCCAACCTTATTCACACACTGATTAACATAGCTTATAAACTTACAATAAGTGGTGACATGCATCCTAATCCATGTCCTAGCCACAGCCTCACAACCCACACTGAAAAACGAAATATATTTAACCTACCCCGAAAAGGATCTGACTTGCTACTTCTAAACTTAAATCTCAGAAGTATTGTTAATAAGGTTAACAAGCTTCATGCTACCCTCTCCCTATACTCCCCATATATAGCCATCTTAACAGAGACTTGGCTGAAACCACACATTACAGATAATGAAATCACCCCTCCAGGTTATAACATACTCAGGGCAGATAGAAAGGTGAAAAGGGGAGGAGGACTAGACATATTATTCAAGAATAACCTCATACTACAGCAACTAAATCTCAATATAACAACTAACACAGAGATACTACTGACCAAATTACAAATCAACCCTAACAAGTATATAACCATACTAGCCATTTATATCCCCCACCAGGCAATAATGCTTCCACAAATGAGCATATCCTCCAATGTACTTCAAATGGCATTAGCCATGAAACCATCATCATGGGTGATTTCAAGATTGACTGGTCCACATGTAACTCAAACTCCTAGCAGTCATATCAGCCTCTATGGCTTTACACAAATTATCCAAAATCCTACCACAACAGACAAAAATTCTAACAGATATTCTATTCTAGACTAGATCCTATCAAACAATCCCCCTCTATCAAAATGCTGGCTGTCTACCTGAGTCTTAAGTGACCACTTACCTTACCCATCTGCTCAGATGAAATATCAACCCTACTAAACATATTGTTTTTTAACAAATCCAAAATAAGAAAAATTTTAACACCCCAAGAACTGATAAACACTACAAAAAATTTAACTGGACTCTACTCATGTCTCTCACCCTAGATATTGCTATTGAACATTTTAATAGTACTTTCCTTAACATTCTTAATAGCATGGCACCTTCCAGAACAGTCCATGTAAAGGCAAACTATACTCCATGGCTATCCAATGAAACAAGAACCCTCCTTAAGCTTAGAGACAAGACTTGGGCCTTATGGCATACTAACACAAGTCAACCTAACCTCTTAGCTTATCAACAAATCAGGAATAAGGTCAAACAAAATCAAGCTAGACAAAAAAAAAATAATACACTAACAACTGAAACATGAAAGAAACCCACAATAATTTTAGGCCACAATCAAAAAAATCCTCCATCTTGGACAAGCCACAACTCCCTCCCCCAATATATCAAGCTGCTCTGAGACAACTGCTGAAAATTTTAATAAATACTTCAGTGAAAGTATTCTATCTCTAACCAAAAACAATCAGCACTGTCAGGAGTCAACATCTAAGCTATCCATCAATAACAACGATACTTTCTCACTCCAAACCCATCTCCACTAAAACTATGGAAAAACATCTAAGAAAACTCGAACCTACCACAATAGCTGCTGATAACCTGTCAACTAAATTTGTAAAAATAACTGCTGAAGCCATTTCTTACCCCATATTAATACTGATTAATTGGTCTATTGCTGAACAGCATGTCCTGTCTATCTAGGAAATCTCACATATAATTCCTCTTCACAAAGGTGGGCAGTCCACACAACTCACAAGTTATATACCCATCACCAACCTATCCCCACTATCTAAACTCTTTGAAAGGTGCATACATTCTCAACTACTGCACTATCTCACAAGTAATAACCTGGTAGCCAAACCCCAGCATGGTTTTAGACACTTTCATACCACTACTGCACTTATCAGCTTTACTAATACCATAAACCAATACAGAAATAAAGGGAAAATAGTATCAGTCTTTCTTGATATTTCCAAGGCAGTGAAGTGGTTACAAGATACCCCCCCCCCCACTCCCAGTCACACTTGGTGTCCCACATGGTTCAATCTTTTCAGTATTTTTATTAATGATCTTAATACTGCCAGCCCACTAGCTTCCATAATCCAATATGCAGATTACTATACACTTAAGTGCAGACTCCACCATACAACAGCTTCAAAACATAACACGAAAGTCCTTCACTGAAATTGACTCATGGCTGTCTAACTCACATTCCCAACAAAACCAAACTCATGATCTTTCAACCCACCAGACCCAATGACAACCCCCTCCCACCTTCTATATCACTGCTAGTAATAATACAAAAATTACTCCCAAACTAAACTACTAGGAGTTTTAATAGATAAACTGACATTTTACTTACACATCACAGACAATTAAGAAAATACATAAAAAGATGGGAACCCTATACAGAAACAAAAAAATTCTAACAGACAGTTCTAGAGTAGCCATTGCTAGAACCCACCTCCCGTCAAATCTCCTGTATACCTCAACCATTCTTAACAAATCTCAAAAAGACAGACTAGAAACATACTATAACAAAGTAGCAAAATTTGCCACAGACTCTAAATATAGGACACACCAGTGCCTCTCTCTAATAAAAAAAACTCTCTTGGCTAGACCTACCAAAACTCTTGGCTTATAACCAGCTAATCATGGCTCATAAACTACTCTATTTGCCTGAGAAAACTCCTGCTTTCCTAAATATAATGCAACTGTATTCCAAAAAATGTATGCTACGCTCATTGAATAAATCATTATTACAAGTTACCAAATCTACAAACACTGCAGGGGAGACTCCATATTCAAGCCATGTAGCAAAAACTTGGAAAACATTTCCTCATTCTGTTAGAACTACTATCAACTCAAACTCAATTTAAAAAAAATACTCAAAAATTATTTTTCAGACTCATGGCTCTGCTCATGTAACTGTTCAGGCTAACTTTGAACAGCTATAATCTCTTTTCCCCTTACTCATAAAACTGTAATGCAAACATGTTAGTATTTCACACATACATTCTTCTTTCTATCTTTTGAATAACTACAGCTATAACCTATTTCTCCCTTACAAATAAAACCACCTTAATACCTATCCATTACCCTACTTATCTAAACAGAAATATTTTTCAATATCATTATCTAAAACTCTCATCTTCCCTCAATTATTTTTCGTATTCTGTCCTCCTTTCCACCCCACTTTTAACTTTCTCTCCTTAATTTAATATAACTGAACAGAAAGTGATTACAGTGTAATTTAATATAACTGAACAGAAAGTGATTACAGTGTAATTTCTACCTTTTGTAGTTTTTATTTCCAATTTCAAATACAACTTTATAATTAATATTTTAATTTCTAATTTTTGTAATTTTTATTTCCAATTTCAAATATAACTTTATAATTAATATTTTAACTTTTTTCTGCCAAATGTAAGGCATGAGTAGAAATAAGTACTGCTGGACTAGTCCTTCACTTAACTGTACTGTTGCAAAACCATATAAAACTCAGCCAATTCTATCCAGTTACTATTATACAAGGACTGTAAAGTACAATATTCCTCTCATGTCTTTTATCATTGTACAAAAAATTTTCCCATTTCTGTTTTTTATGTATTGTTACTAAGTTGGAGCTTTTCTCTCTGGGTCTCTGCTGAAAATGGGTTCTGCCCAGTCTGACTTTCTCTGTAAACAAATCTAAAATAAAAAATATATATAAAAATAAATCAATGACTAAATAAAGTGTGGCATTAGTTTCTGGTTATTTCCATTTGTACAGGGGCACAACAGATCCCCAAAAATATGTTTTACTTATTAAGTGTTAAGGGGGCTCAAAAGTCCCCCTTACAAATGAAGCCATCTGCTACTTTCCCTGTTAGAAAAAAAAGCATCATCATAGTTTTTTCTTTTAATGAGAAGCCCCTGAGAATCTGTGCAACTGTAACAGCAATACAGTACAAGAACCAGCAATTATAGAGATCACTAGACCTTGTATAATGATGACACTTGGTATTCTGTTTATAAAGGAAAAAAATTGTCATGAAACTGGAGACCATACTTCTAAACTGTACCTCACTCATTATGAGGAATGTTTGTCATTCAGAGTCTTAAAAATTCTGTTGTATACTGTTCAACACTGAAAGGCTTTGGGCATACTTATTATTAAAGTGTTCCACTGCTGTTTCTAAACTACCATGGTATGCACAGTGTCCCCAGAGCTGTCACACATTTTCTTTCTATTGTTTCTGTTTTCTGGCACCAAATGTAAAATTACAGCTTTCATGACATTTTATTTTCCTCAATGACACATCACTAAAAAGTTAACTTAATGTTGCCCTCAGTGACGTCAGCATAGGGGTGAATCTGAAGTGCGTCCATAGACTTTAATGAACTTACTACAGAGCATGTGTGGGTTCCCATCAATTAAACTGTATGGACACAACTGATGTTATTCTCTCAAGTGATGTCATTGAGAAGCATAGCAGAATTATGTGGGTGCATTCTTAATAAAAAGTTTACAAAGCTTATTAAGAAGCTGCCCACATAATTTTGTTAAGATGGGTTTGAAAATACATAGTGACACTTGAGCTATAAAGTGCTATGATATATAGTCAAGGTTTATTTTTGTTTGCAATTTGAAGTTGGGTATAGAAGTCTTTTTTACTTGTTTTTTTACTGGATTACGAAGAAATCTGAAGTTTTGCAGGTTGGAAGTAATTTTAATTTTTTAGCCAATTTTTCCACACTTTATTTCTGTTTGGTATTAGCTGTTTGGTTGGTTTAGATAACCAGGGACATGATTGATTTTTATTCTTGATGTTCGTAAAGAGGAAATATTTTCTTGATGTGCGTAAAGGGGAAATATTTAAGAACATTATTAAAGTAATCGACTGCACTGTTTTGAGGTAGGGACAGTAGAGAAGTACCGCTAGTTGACTGTAATATAGTGAGAAAGGAGTCAAGGGTAAATTTAGCAAGATTATAGGCCCTTTTATAGTGATGTTCTTGTGGGCTATGGATAGCATATCTTTACATGGAGGCAGGTAGATGGCCATTTATGGTAGAGGGAAGGGTCCTGGCAATGGAAAATTTGCTTGGGTCTAAGACCAAAATCCAATCAAGTGCAGACCAGCAAAGTGTGTTAATTCCTGTAAATCTTTAGATTCTGCCCATGCAGGAAAGGAGGACACTTTTTGTTTAAGGAGTTCCAAGGTATGTTGGTGATATTTAAGCATATGGAACTGACACATTAGTGCCTTGATAGCAAAAGTAGCTGAGGTGATAAATTTTTACCCCATGTGTCCATTGCTTTGGAATCCATGTCTGAGGGGGTGGGATTCTTAGATGAAGTAGTTTTAACCCCTTTTGAGCCTTGAGTAATGACTTCAGGGTCTGCTGTTGGGTTTTTAAAGAGATATTTGAGAGAGTCAGGGACTCTGTAGTACCTGTCTGTCTTTCTGGAAGCAGGAGGGAGGGCATCTGGAGTTAAGCTGGATTCAAGGAAGACATCATCCACCACATCTAGGACTGGGGGTATAGCTAAAGGTCTGTGCTGTGGAAAGTCCAGGAACTCTCTGAGTCTCTTCTTTGACTGTTGGTAATCTTGACTCTCCCATTTGAAATGCTCCCTTAAAGTATGCAGCGTCTCCCCAAAGGAAGAATCCTCTGGGGGAGAGGCTGAAGGAATAGACTTCTCTGCATTAGAATCCTCATATGCTGAGATAGGCTGCATGCCTTCATAGTGAGATGCATCAGATTCATCTGATTCCTGTTCAGACAAAACTTCTAGAGACAGATCTCTTTTTCTTTTTGAGGGAGTGGCTTGGCTTCCCCTAATCTGCATGATGAAGTCCTCTGCCATTCTAAGCATTTGTGACTGAGGCAAGGAAGCAGGTGCCAAAGAATGGCTGGAAGTTGGTTTCTTGGGGGTGATTCGAACCCTGGGCCTAAGGAACTCAGTTATTTTAGAAAGAGCGGTAGCTGGGAAAGAAGGCATCGGTTTATGTCTGGATTCGGTGTTGCAAAGGACTTCCTCAGAAGCCGGTGCCTGCACAGCGGCTCTGGACCCATCCAAGGTAGAGACAACCACAGGATCCTTAGACAAAGAAGAGTTCTGCAGCATATTGAACTCCAAAAGGGTCTTGGTAGAGGCCTGTGAATTACATGAAGTGGGCATCAGGGGCTGCAAAAGCACCTCACTGAATTCCGGAGGACTGACGACCAGCTTGGCAGTAGCATCATCAGAAGGTTTAGTCCTGTGCAGTCTGTCTCTGTCTTTATCTTTATGTTTTTTCAGGTGGTCTGCTGTTGGATGGCTTACAGAAGCCATATCGGGATTCAAGGACTGTAAATAGAAATATCTGGCTACAATAAGGGCTCAACGACAAATAGTTCTGGCGTTAAACAAAGTACAGTAACAACAACGAGGGACGTTATGGTCTGGGCCTAGACAAGTGACACAGTAGGGGTGGAAGTCCCAGTGTGGTATTTGCTTTCCACAGGTGAGACAATTATTAACTTTTTCTGGCATTGGTTAGTGCAAGAAAAAAGGATCCCCAGGTAGCGGTAAACCGGCACTCGTGCAAACTGCTTTTGCTTTGGGCTCCACGTCAAGAAAGACTGATGCAATGGCGTCAGCTGCCTTCCTTTATACCACTGATGACCTGACATCAGTCTTCAAGTGACAGCAACTGACACAGAAATATTAAGTCTCTGGTATTCAGGCCGGTCGAGGGCTAACCCAGCAGGCATAACCCAAATGTGATGACTGCAACAGTGAAACACGAAGAACATCTGTTGTTACATATTATGACTGAACTGGTGATATAAATAATGCTAAACAAAGAGCAAATAGAAAACATTTAGGAAATGATGCATCTATTGTCTGCAAAGATCATTCAAACCCTATGAAATGAGATGACTTTGGAATTTTGAATGCAAGTATTCAGCAATCTGATGATTCAGAATGCTTAGAAGGAAACAAAAAAGAAAGAAAGGAAGAAGTTCACAACAAATAACAGGGAAGAAAAAGAAACTCAAATGTCTGTAAAGTAAAGAGAATACATACTAAAAAGGACACTGCTTGTTATGCAACACACAGGGAATGATAACTTGTTCTATCAGAAAACCTTCAGTGCACTGAAAAAGGCATAATCTTTCCAAAAGAGAAGATAGAAAAAAAGAGGCATGGGGCAGGAGAAAAGGAAGAAATCAAAACTAGTATAGGTCTCCATGTCCCATCTTTCTGGGGACCAGAAAGATTCTGGAGTAGAATACTCTTCCTTTTGTTTCCATAGGCACTGGTTTTAGAGTGCCTTGTGTCAGGAGAACTTGCAGTACTGGTTGCAGGAGGGGTAGCTGACTGGTGGGTGGCTGTGGAGTGCCTAACCTTACTGGGGGGGGGGGTGATCCAGGTCATAAAGCAACTGTTCTGGATGATGGAAAGAACCCATTTATATGAGGTAATGTGGGACCATACAGGGAGACAGTGAGAGAGATGGGCAGACAGGGATAGGGATGTGGGAGGGGTGGGAAGAGAAACTGGCAGGTAGTCAAACGTTACCTGCCCTATCTTGAAAGAGAGGCCTCTGGCTGGAGGATGGAGAAGCTCTAAGCTGGAGGGGGCTGATTTCTAGGAGGTCTCCTGGGCCTGGAGGGAGCCATAGGCCGAGAAGGTTTTCAGATGAATTGAGTTTTGGCAGGGTAGTTTCTATGGAACTTAGGGATGGGTGAGACGAGCAGGTGTTTGAGGTCCTGCAATTCTTTGCCTTTTTGTTGCAGGACTTGAAGAGGTCAGACACTTTGCCACCAAACACGGCAGCGTGATCTAAAGGGGCATCAATAAGCTTAGCCCTGAAGTCGTCAGGGAGGGGCTGAAGGTGTAAACAAGAGTATCTCCTTAAAGCAGAAGCAGATGCAGCTGACCTAGCAGAGGCTTCAGTTGCATCATAACTGCAACTTATGGAGTGTCTATTCACCTGACAGGTGATGGCTAGCAGGGAGGATAGAGAAGATTTGGCTGCACAGTCTGGGATATCAGCCACTTCCTTAATGGCTTTGCCCGAGCACAGCTAAGGAGTACTTGGTCATGTGAATCTGGTAGCTTGTGGCCCTGAAGAACTACGTCACCCGATGGGTTGCCAACTGGCTTACTGACAGAACCCACACTGTAAAAGTAGCTGACTCCAAATCCAGCTCCAGACAAGTGACAAGTGGAGTACCACAGGGTTCAGTCCTGGGACCTCTCTTGTTTGGCATCTACTTCTCTGAAGTACAGGCCAACACTAAGGGACTCTGACTAACAAAGTTCGCAGATGACTGCAAACTGGGAGCCATTACTGAATCCCCAAATGATGTTGATACTCTACAAGAAGGCCTTACAGAAACAGATGCTTGGTGCCAAAGCCATGGGCTCAAGCTCAATGCCAAGAAATGTATAGTTATCTCCTTTGGGAAAAAACATGTACCCGTGACTTACCACATAGGTGGCAGTACACTAAACACTGAAAGTGTGATAAGAGACTTAGGGACACAGGTGGACAGTGGTCTCACCTTCAATAACCACATCACCACAGCAGTCAGGAAATCCTTCTATGTGGCACACCTCATCACTAAGGGCTTTTCATCCAGAAAAAAGGAGGTCATTGTCCCACTGTACTCATTCTTCATTAGACCCATTATAGAATACAATCCCATTTGGTATGTACCTCCCAAGACATCTGCAACTACTGGAAAGGCCGCAGAAATACCTCACTGAAAGAATCACAGGCCTAAAGCAGATGCCCTATGCTGACCGCCTTAAAAAACTCCAGCTGTACTCTGTCACATATCGTCTACTCTGAGGCGATCTCTGCTTAACATATAAGGCCATGTCAAACCCAGAGCTGTTGGACATGCTACACTTAAAGAAATCCCAATACCTCAGAAACACACACTCCAGGGATCTAAACCTTGTCATCACAATAAACAAAACATGCTGGAGGGATAGGTTCCTGACCCAGAGACTCCCCAGACTCTGGAATAGACTGCCCATACATGTCAAGCAGAGCAGCTCTTTGGCCCTCTTCAAAAGGAACCTTGATGATTGGATGGGAGAAAGGAAATTCACCCCAGGGAGGTCTGCTAGTCTGGGATTCAGCCAGCACTCACCGTGCTAAAAAGCAAAGAAATTCCTAGCATGGAGGAAAATAGATCAAATGATGATTCCCGCAGGAATGACTGCCTATCTCCAGACTCTTGATATTGCCATAAACAAGCCATTCAAGGATCATTTGCGCATAGAACTCAATGACTACATTGAAAATAGAATGGAGAGAAATCAGCATGGAAACACTGTGAAGCCTAGCCTGCAAAAGGTTGTGACTTGGGTGAAAAATTCATGGGATAAAATCACTGACAGCTGTGTTGCCAATGCACTTTGAGCAGGCTACTTGGACAAGCAGTATTCATTTAAGGAGATCTCAATTGCTAGTCATGACAGACTGGGGTCAATGGTGCTACAGGAAATGGAATCGCAAGAAATTCAGGCGAAATTTGGGGGTTGGACACTTATGACCAATGTCCCAGAAGAAGATAACATGACTGTATTTGAATAACTGTGAAAGCCAAGGTGCAGATATTCTGGAGTTGAAATGTTTGTTGCACTGTTTATGTAGAATTCACACACAACTGTCAACCCATTATTAGAACTGTTGTCCAGTAATAGAAAAGTACAAAATAAATGTAAATTTGTGTACATGAAGAAATGTTGATTTGTGTTCATTAATTAATGCCAATTTTTGTTCATGAATAATTGAATAAAGGTAGATTGTTATACGGCGAGGGTAAATAAGGCATCCCCTGATGATAAGCCCTAATGCGCATATCGCCGGGAGGAAGAATATAAGACCCGGTCTTATTTTCGGGGAAATACGGTAACAATTGTTGGAGTGTAAAGACCACCATCAAGTGGTGATGACCTAGAGGAATTCATACATTTCTTGCATGAAACATAGGAGAGAAGAATAATATTAGCTGGGAATTCAAATTTACCAGAAACGGAGTAGAATAATATTCCTTCAACAAATATGGTAAGGAAATTATTCACAACACATGTCCAGGAACAACAACTGCTTCAGATTGCAAAAAAAAAAAAAACACTGCCAGGGAAAAGAACATACTAGACTTTATTTGGGTTCCTAAAGAAATTATTGGTACTTCAAGTTCAGTTTCAACACTGTTGATGCGCAGTGATCATGGGGTTATAAAGGTTAATTTGCTAGATAATTCTGCCAAACTGAAACCTAAACCAATGCACAGAAGGTTAATTACAGATTATGTGGAAGCAAAACAGTCACTTTATAAAACTAACTGGGATGATATGTTCAGTGTAAAAACTGCAGACAGAATGTGGAAAGTTTAGAAAGGGAAATTGAGTGCAAAAAATAAAAAATGTTTTGACATCAGGATCTAGGCA
Organism: Protopterus annectens; assembly: GCF_019279795.1. NCBI lineage: Eukaryota > Metazoa > Chordata > Ceratodontiformes > Protopteridae > Protopterus > Protopterus annectens. The sequence continues at coordinate 949,861,142 of NC_056741.1, read as the reverse complement.
TACAAGATCAGGGGGATATATTTCCATAAGAACAAGATATCAATTAAGGTGAGAGACAAAAAATATAAGAAATGGAAAAGAGGTTGAACTACAACTTTGAAAAATGAAACAAACAAGCTGGACAAGCAAATTAAGCATAGCATGAGACCAAATCAAAAAAAATTGACGAAAATTTATATAAAGTTATTAAGCATAACAGGACACCCTTTTATAGACACATAAGATGTGGAAGGAGTAAAGACATACAAATTGATAAACTGTGTGCAGATTCTAAAATTTACTCTCAGACACAACTGATTACAGATATATCTACAAAACGTTATGCAAAACAGTTTGGCTTCACAAAGGTGGTGATAAGTTGTCCTAGTGACATCACTTGTAACCTCATAATAATAACTAATCATAACTATAAGCATAAACATCATAACTAGTAACCTCAGATACTGGAATCAAATTAGATTATATTGAAAAAGAACTGTACAAACTGGATCCAAACAAAGCACAGGGAGGAGAGAATTAGTAATAATGACCTGAAAACACTTCAGTAAGAACTTACAATACCATTACATTCATTATTTACTAGGTCATATAAATACGGGGAGATTCCTCATGATTGGAAATATGCGCTTATTAAACCTGTCTTTAAGGGAAAGGGGAGTAGGACAAACCCAGTGGCATACAGACCCTTAAGTCTACTTTCATGTTGTGGAAAATAATGGAGAAGTTAATAGTGGATAAGTCATTATCAGAATTGGATAGGTTGGGACTTGAAACCATATAGCAGCATGCATATGTTGAAAATAGGTCTATTAGCACCTGCAACACTATGCTCTATAATACAATAGCTGTGAATTTAAAACTGTGCTGTGATGTAATTTATATAGACTTAACTTTAGCATCTGACAGGGTCATACACAAAACACAGCAACTAGGTATTGATGTACTCTTAAGACGGAAACAAATAGGACAGGGCAAATATCATACAGCAACTGGACAGGTGAAATTCTTGGTTACAGTCAGTGTCCCACTGGGATCTGTCCTAGGCCCTTACTTGTTTATACTGCATCTTTCAGACCTAACTTTTTCATCTGAGGTGTTCTACAGTCTATATGCAGATGACTTGAAATTAGGAAAACTGATTGCATGCGTTACAGATAGAGCAGGTCTGCAAACTTGACTAAATTGACCATTTGGGCACAAGACAATAACATGCTGATAAATGCATCAAAGACTAAGCATATGACATTTGGGAGACATACACTGACAGGTTAATATTTAATATAGCACAGTGACTGAAGCTGTAGATTCCTTTAAGGACCTGGGTATCTGGGTAGATCCAGCTCTGAGTTTTTCTAATCATATCAACAAATTGGTTAATGATAGTTATAAAGCTATAGGTTGTATAAAAAGATTTATAAAGTCAGGAAATCAGAAATGATGAAGTTATGGTTTGTTAGTTACATTAGACCCAAACTTGAGTATGGAATAACAGTATAGAAATCTTATAAGAAAACAAGCATGAGTAAACCGGAAAGAGTACAGTGGAAATATAACAAGGGCATCCGTGGATGTGAAAATTTAAGTTATTATGAAAGACTAAAATATCTGAACTTGTACAGTGAGGAGATCTTATTCAGATATATATGGCATGTAGAGACAACAACCTCTAGTAATGTTTGGGGCTATCAAAAAGTAATAAAGAATCATCAGGCAACCTCTGTAGAAGATACTATAGAAATGAGAAGTGTACTAATTGATTCTCTCAGACAGCAGCTGATGCACGGAATAGACTAACAAACTGCATTAAAGCAAGTACTAGTTTAGATATTTTTAAGAACAGCCTGGACACTTATTATGGGAACAAGTGTTTTGGTATATTAGCAAGCTAGAAGGGCATTAATGCCAGTGCTTGAACTCTGTGTGTGTGTGTGTGTGTGTGTGTGTGTGTGTGTGTGTGTGTGCATATATATATATATATATATATATATATATATATATATGGATCCCCTTCACTACACCAACACGCCACAAAGCCGACACCAAAAGACCGAAAACACACAATACCGACAACTCACAAAACCAAACACCAGAACACCAACACCCAAAACACCGACACACAAAACGTAAACTACACATTACACACAACTATACATGCACTAACCTTAACCCAAATCCTAACCCTAAGGTGCGAAACAACCGCACACTTACCCTACCCGCACCCTAACCCTAAATCACTTAACCCACCCCTAAACCTAAAGTCCGTCACTATCGCACACTTACCCTACCTGCACCCTAACCCTAACTCACTTAACCCACCCTTAAACATAAAGTCCGTCACTATCGCACACTCACCCTACCCGCACCCTAACCCTAACTCACTTAAAAAAGCCCCTAAAAGTACAATCCGTCACTATCACACACTTACCTTACCCGCACCCTAACCCTAAGTCCGGCACTACCGCTCACACTCACCTTTCCCGCACCCTAACCCTAAAATCCCTCACTATCGCACACTTACAGAGTCATGCTCACACGTTGCCCATGTCGGTGTTTCGGCTGTCGGGATCTCACCTTGTCGATCATCTGCGTCGTCGGTCTTTTCGTGTCGGTGTAGTGAAGGGGACCCATAGATATATATATATATATATATATATATATATATATATACACACACACACATATATATATATATATATATATATATATATATATATATATATATATGTATATACACACATGCATATATGCATGCATGGCTACTAGCAGCACTGTCAGACAATACAGCTTTCTACTATATGCTTTCTCCACAGAATGATCTTTTTTTTCTTTTATGTTTGTTTCAGTTATTTATGTAGTAATTCAAACACATATGCAAGTTGCCATCAGTAGCACAGGTGTCTCAATGCTCTTATGGCACTGGTATTGCAGGATCTGTAGAGGCACCTCTTACACCATATTCACCAACAAACATTTCTTTTGTTGTGCCACTGCTGTGGCACAGTATGTACAATACATTCAGATTGCGTCTTCCTTCTTTTTTTCTTCCATACAATAACCAGTCTAAGTTAAACAAGACAATGCTACCACTGACCGAGTTGATAATTTTCCAAATTGTTCTATAATAATGTTTACTAATTCAACAGATCTGGTTCTGCTGGATCCCCCATGACCACAAAGCATTTTTTTTTCTTAGAAATGGTCTTTAATTTAATTTAAACTCACTGTTTTTTGTTAAAGTTTTACGATTACCCATTAATGATTTTAAGTATTCAAGGGGAGAAGAAATAAAGGTGAAAAACTATCATACAGTAGACAATTTCCAGACAAACACAATGAAAATACTCCACAATCTCCCCAAACCGTTACTTACTAAGGAGCAGTGGTTGTCTGCTTTTACTTAGAAAATCCACCAACTCATTTTACAACTATATTACACTTTGTTCTAAACAATTTAGAATTATATCATCATCTCAGTATGGAAAATGGTTACAAAGACCTAACTAGTAAGTTTCACTTGCCAGACATCCAGGTGTGTGTGTGTGTGTGTGTGTGGGGGGGGGGGGGGCAATGGATAGCTCACCTTCCTTGAGGGAAAGCTTTTGTTATGACTGGTAATCCCTAGTGGATACTGAGGAGACTACATTTCAGTGAAATACAGACTCATGTCAGTACTGAGCACACATTAATCTCTTAACGTTGTTGCCCATCATAGATAAAGAAAGTTAATAATAAACAAAGCTGCAACTCTGCACTGTGTCAGTTAAAGGGGGACTCTGCGATCTAGCTTTCAGTCAGAGGGGTCTAATAAGTTAAATTGCCAATAGACGTACTACCAAGGGTCTTGATGTCAATGGTGTAGCAAACAGAAACAGCTCTGATTAGGCAATCATACATTAACCATCTGAAGCCCCCAACTCACACTGAAGAGCAAAGTATTTTCAGAAAAAAACGTATCATAATTTCCTGCAGTAAAATTAAACACTAATTTAGGCATTGAAATACGTATGACTGCCATTCTGGAGTTCACCTACATCATATATACAGGTAACTTTTTTTTTCTTATCAGCTCATTTGTATTTTTCTTTAGTCTCATTCAGCATCAACAACTTACCTCAACTAAGTAATCAAACAGCCTGGAGTACAGTGCCTTTGACAGGGCATCCCTTGAGAAAATGGCTTGTTCTGCATTCAACGTTACATCAATGGTTTCTGACTTGCCACCCCATTTACTATCCATCTTCCTGCTTGTTAACTTCTCCTTCAGACGAACCTGGTCTACGCCCAACAGGAAAGCAGGAAAAGCCAAGACTGCAGAAATCAAAAGAAAGAACTTTCAGATCCAACAGAGGCTGTGTATTCTTAAGACTTTTTTCTTTTATCTACAGTAATCACTTGGCATTTCTTCAGCCTATTATAATGCTTTCTTGTTATCACAAATATTTGCTGTTAACATCATTGCTATGGGTTACAATCTACACTATACACAAAAAAATTCATACTTCCAAATTATAATCCAGTGATGGCGAACCTATGACATACGTGTCAAAGGTGATACACCACAATGTTTTGGGTGACACACCAGCATTCACCAACTCCTGAGTTACCAAAGAAACAAAGAAAAAAATATAAGAAATATGTGACCCTGCACTTATCTGTTAAAACTCAGCAACAAAAAAGTCATTAATTGATATTAATCAAATCAAATGCAGTGTGTTCCATATTTTTTTCAGTTCAATTCAAAATTACTATTAAAAGTAGGGTAATTTTTGGTACACTATTTTAAACCCAATTATCAATGCACATATAGTTTTCTCTACTATAAGTCACTGATTTTTCTGTTACTTTTATAATACATAACAGCACTTATGATTGGACTTTATGTTTTTTTCTAATAAATGAATATGTAAAAAATAGTTTCTCTTCTGTTTGGGGGTGGGGGTGGGGAGGTCGCAGAGCCAAGATAGGCATTTTCCAAATTTTTGATATGCCGAGCCCAAAAGGTTCACCATCACTGTTATAATCAATAACCTATAACTGAGTATATCAAATAATCCAACAAAATATGTAGAAGAATGCAGATACATACCACTAATATATATATATATATATATATATATATATATATATATACATATTTCAAGACTCTATAAAAATAACTGGCATTTCTCTGGTCATGTAACAATCTCTTCATTCTCTTCTTCTGTCTATATTTTTGCTCTGACTCTGTGATTCTTTCAGCATGACAGCTTGATTTCCACTCTATATATAATGCATGTTTACATTGTGTTTTCACTCATTCTGTATATATCGTACATCTATTGCCTTTATTCCATCAAGCCAACTATGACATTCACTTGGAATATGTATATACTGTGTTTTGTCATTCACTCTGTATAGAATATCATGTAACTATTGCGTTTTCTCTGGGATGAGACTAAAATGGGCCTAGTGGGATCACTGCTGTACCCTGGTTAACAAATTCAGAATAAAAAATAAATAATAAAGTTATGTATAGCTTTAACTGACTGCTCTGATGGCCGATGATAAACTTGTGTTGTTTTTTTTTGTATTGGCCAACATATTACTTTTCAGCTCATTGATGAAGCTAAAAGCAACACAGTATTACAACAGCAGGGTTCTGTAAAATAACAAGAGCAACTACAACCCTCCAGTTTACCCTCAGCCACCATCAAGCACCTAAATGCCAATCAAAAAATAATGAAAATGTTAATACAGACATTTGTGTAAGAGACTTGTAAGTATATTCTTGTCTGACTTGCGGGGAAATTCAAGGACCAAGGCTAGAGGAAGCAGAAAAGTCTGCAGGTGGGAGATAGTGTGAGGTCATTCCTGACCCACAAAGGATGGTCTTTTCATAGATCAATAAACATGGTAAGACTGTACCTGTTATATCTAACAGAAGACAAGCTTGATGGGCCCTTGAATGGGTTTTATCTCAAGCAGTAATCATCATAATAAAATATGCCAGAAGAATGCAGAAGCACAGAGCTCAGAGAGCTGAGTCTTGGTGAACTCCAATTTCCCAAATAATATTAAACTCTTGAAGTTGTAGTTAAAACAATAATGCTTGATGAAGGTGTGCATGAAAGATCAAGTGGCAGTGGCAAAGATATCTGCGACAATGACATTCATGATAAGCACTGGATGCAGCCACCCCCCCAGGTGGAATGAACAATGAATGCATTTTCCTGTGGACAGTTAGCCTGAGGGAAAAGAGAATGCAGTTTGCTGCTCACTCGGCAGTCATTGTCCCTTTCTTCCCTGCTGCAAACGAGGTAAACAACTGATCTATATTGCTAAAATCCTGCACCTATTTCAGGCAACATGGCTCAGCTACTGGATCACATCAAATGTGTGAGGGGACTCCCCTCTTCAGGTTTCTGCCTCAAGGGAGTGGGAGGTATAGAAGACAAACTGGTTCAGGAGCAATTTTGGGGACACCATGAGAAGGAAACATATATTCATTCTGATGGACATTATATCTTTGAGAAACAGTATCTATGCTTGCCTACACATTGTACCTGAGATCCTGCAAGCAGAAGTGATAATCACCAGAAAGAGTTTCCCCCCAAAAAACTAACTTCAGCTCTGCTGATCAAGAAGATTCATACGGTGGTCAGGCAAACCAATCAACCATAAAGTTCAAATTCCATGAAGGACAGGGGGTTGCTCTTCAAAGCAGAGATATGTTGCACCTATTTAAGGAACTCCTTGACAAGCCAGTGTTGGGCTAATCCACATTATGTTTAGATAATGGACACATGCAAATTTGTCAAACAACAACTGAAGCATACATTATGGATACGTGTCTGAGACTAATCAAAATCACTTGCCAAGATGGCGATACTATAGAGTAAAGCACTTCCTAAACTGAAACCACTTCCAGCTGGAGGCACAAACCTGCTACGTGGAATGCTTCCTAGCAACCCTCAGTTATCTTTGAGACCTCAGCAGGTACAAAGTACAGTTTTGTACCTACCATAAATGTAGATGTTCGAGTGTTCACCCTGCTGCAGTCATCACACTTGGGTTATCCTGTCAAGTGGTCCTGCAGTCGGCTGGATTTCCAAAGTCTTGGTCCGACATCGGTTGCTGTCGCCTCATCCCTGACGTCAGTGCGCCAGGGGTACATATACTGCAACCGACGCCATTTTCTTCAGTTTTTCTTGCTCCAGATGTCGGGTGCCCCGAAAAAGGTGATCCAAATTAGTACCAAAAAGTGAGAACACTGTACAGACACAAAAACCCTTCAGCTATAAGCAAATACATCAGTAAGGCATAGCAAAGATTTAGCCAGTAAAATTTCAGGAGTTGGCCAACCGGCACTTGCGAACTGCTTCTGCTTCGGGCACTGCACAGCAAGAAAGACTGATGTAATGGCGTTGGCTGCATGTTTTATACCCCTGATGACCTGACGTCATGAAAGAAGGGACAGCAACCAATGCAGGACCCAAGACTTTGTTAATCAGGCCAACTGAGGGCTACTGCAAGCAGATGGTCCTAAATGTGATGACTGCAACAGTGAAACACGAACAACATCAACAAGTTAGAATGCTAATAAAAGGCGAAAAAGAAGAAAGGGGATGGAGGAAGGGAAACCAGGACTGCAACAGTGAATACACTTGAACATCTACATTTATGGCAAGTGTACACAAAGTACAGTTTTGTACCTACCATAAATGTAGATGTTAGAGTGTTCACCCTGCTGCAGTCATTACACTTGGGTTATCCTGTCATCAGGTGGTCCTGCAGTCGGCCAGATTTCCAAAGTCTTGGTCCGACATCGGTTGCCATCGCCTCATCCCAGACGTCAGTGCGCCAGGGGTATATATATTGCAACCGATGCCATTTTCTTCAGTTTTTCTTCCCCAGATGTCAGGTGCTCCCAAAAAGGTGATCCAAATCAGTACCAAATGGTGTGAACACTGTACAAACACAAAATCCCTTCAGCTATAAGCAAATACATCAGTAAGGCATAGCAGAGGTTTAGCCAGTAGATCAGAGGGGTTGGAGGGAGGGTAACCTGGACGGCAGCAGGGTGAACACTCGAACATCTACATTTATGGTAGGTACAAAACTGTACTATGTTCATCGTGTTACCCTGCTGCAGTCATCACACTTGGGTTGAGTCCCAAAGCTAAGGTAGGGTGGAGGCATTATAGAGGGTTAGAGGAGGCAATGAGGCCCTGCAGAACTGCAGTGGCGAAGCCTGCCCTGGACTTAGAATAAAGAGGTAAGTGATAGTGTTTGGTGAAGGTGTGTACAGAACTCCAAATTGCAGCTTCTAAAATTTCCTTGGTAGGAACCCCCCTGAGAAAGGCAGTAGAGGTAGCTGTTGCCCTGGTAGAGTGGGATCTAATGGTAGGAGGAACTGGTTTCCCATGATGGGTATAGCAGAATTGTATGCAATTGCCTATCCATTTAGAAATGGTTTGCTTGGAAATGGCCCTCCCTTGAGAAGCTGTAGCATAGGAAACAAAGAGCTGGTCAGTTTTTCTGAAAGCCTTAGTTTTATCCAAGTAATATCGAAGCTGCCTGTGAATGCCCAAGGAATGTAGGAGTCTCTCACCTTGGTTCTGTGGATTGGGGAAGAAAGTGGGTAGATGGATGGTTTGATTTAAAGCTACACTGGAAACCACCTTAGGCATGAAGGAAGGATTAGTTCGTAGAGAAACTCTATCTTGATGAAAAATGAGGAAAGGTTCCACTGCCATAAGTGCCTGTAATTCTGAAACTCTCCTAGCAGAAGTTATTGCCAGGATCAGGGCAGTCTTCCAAGATAGGAACTGAAGGTCTGCAGAAAAAGTTGGTTCAAAGGGAGGTAATGTTAGTTTTTCCAGAACAAAGTTGAGGTCCCATAGGTTCATAGGTTTATACTAGGCTATCTGCCCTAAGGCATTTATAAGCCTAGCCCAATTTTTTGTGGCTTACGCCACCCCTTATATGAAAAATACTGTGCCCATTAGTTTGTTGTGCCTCTGTCCAGCAGTGACACAGAGATGATTCCCGGGATAAACCTACGATCTCCCATCCACAGGTCAAGATTTCTCTTGAACAGAGCCAGCGAGGTGCTCTGCCTCACATGGATCGGGACTTTATTCCACAGCATAGGGAGTCTCTGAGTGATAAATCTATCCCTCCAGCACGTCCTATTTATATCCGTGCTAAGGTTTAAGTCGCTTGCTCTAGTGGTTTTGGTGGATTTGGATTTTTTGAGGTGGAGCATGTCCATTAATTCCGGGTTGGACATGGCCTTGTATGTCAGGCACATGTCACCTCTGAGCAGACTGTATGCAACTGAAGAGAGCTGGAGTTTCTTCAATCTGGCAGCATATGACAGATTTTGGAGTCCCTTTATCCTTTTGGTGAGGAACTTTTGGGGTCTCTCCAATTGCTGCAGATGTCGGGTGAGATACATCCCGAATGGGGCATTGTACTCGATCATTGGTCTGATAAGTGAAGAGTACAGGGGAACAATGACCTCACTAGATCTGGATGTGAATCCCTTCATGATCAGCTGGGCAATGTAGAAGGTCTTTCTAACCACTTTAGCAACGTGAGTGTCAAAAGAAAGGCCACTGTCAACCTGGGTCCCCAGGTCCCTGATAACCTCTTCTGTGCTTAGTGGATTGCCACCTATATGGTAGCTTGGGGTTACCTTGTTTTTCCCGAAGGGTATGACTATACATTTTTTGGTGTTCAACTTCAGGCCATGGCTCTGGAACCAGCTATCTGTTTCCGTGAGTCCCTTCTGAAGGATATCCGTGTCCGATGCACTTTCCACTATGGCGCCCAGTTTGCAGTCGTCTGCAAACTTTGTCAGCCAAAGTCCTCCCATGTTGGCCTATACTTCTGAGAAGTAGATGCCGCCAAGGACCGAGCCCTGTGGGACACCACTTGTGACAGGCTTGGAGTCTGACATAGCGCCAGCAACTCTAACCCTGTGGGTTCTGTCCTTAAGCCAGTTTGCAACCCATCTTGTGACATATGGGTTTACATTTAAGCTGGTAAGTTTTTCTACAATACCAGTGGGGTATTGTGTTGAACAAGGTCAAGGTAGGCTGTATGGACTGCCTTTCCCTCATCAATGGCCTTGGTGACTTTCAAGAAGTCGACCAAGTTCAAAGGCATGATCTGCCCTTGACGAGCCAAACTGGGTCGGGTCCAATGTCTGCAAGTCCCCTATATCTTTGTTTATGAGCTCCATTATGATCCTCTCCATAGCTTTGCAGACTAGACTTGTTAAGCTTATAGGGTCTGTAGAGGCACCGCCTTTGTGGAGTGGGACCACAGTTGCCGTCGCCACTCCTGTGGTAAGGCTGAGATTAAACAGCTGCCTTATGTGCAGGTTTAATTGGGACACCATCTGGTCCCATTGATGCTGTGTTTTAGCTTTAGAGAGCAGCTTTCACCTGCGCATTTGAGATGTCTGGGAGGCTACACTCTGCTGGGAGAGTTATCTCTCCTTTAGGGTGAAGTTTGCACTGAACCTGTCTGCCAGTATGTTGGCAATGCCTGTGGGTTCAGTGATTTTTGTATCATTTTGGACTAATTCTGAGCATATCTGGGAGTTTCCACCCAGGTTCCTAACATAGCTGAAAAAGGCCTTATGATTGTCCTTTGAATCCATGGCAATTTTTCTCTCAAAATTGGCCTTGGCTGATTTTATGAGTGCTCGTATTTTTTTACTAATAATGACCAGGGGTGACTTCCCTTTTATGGATTTTGTTCTATCATGTAATAGCTTTCTCCTCTTATTGTAAAGTTTGTTAATGGCTGGGGTCCACCAGACTGGACGTTTGCCCTTTGTGGAAAGAGTCTTGGTTTTATTTGGGATTGCCTGATCCATGCAGTCCTGGAGGTGTTCATAGAAGGCATTTGTAAGGGCTTCCACAGTTTTGGTTGTGGTTTCCACTGGCTCAGGGGCCTTGAAGGATACCACACCAGTCTTGAGTAGTGTGAAGTTTGTTTTAGAGAAGTTCTTCACTGTGGTCTTTTTTGTTTGGGGTGGGGGCGGGATGTGGATTTCCAGTGAGATTAGTTTATGATCAGATCTCACCAATGAGGGATATACTTCCAGTGTGGAGCATTTTGTCCCCATGTTTGTGATAATGAGATCTAGTATATTTTCTCCTCTCGTAGGAACAGTGACTAGCTGTTCCATGGCATTTGAATTTATGAACTCCAGGAACCGTTGGGCAAGAAATGTTGGTGTAGGAGCTCTTCTAGGTGGTCTAATGTTTTTTGCCCCTCTGAGGAACTGCCTTAGGAGTCGGTTTGAAAATAAAGGTGTCGTAGTGAGCCTAGCTGGAGCATGAATTTTAATTGAGGAGAAGGAAAGTCCTTTATGCAACATCTCAGCTAAATACTGCAGAATGTGAGGCATATGAGGCTGAGTTGTGTCTTGGCCTTTAGCTTGGTTCCAAGCCGAAAACCTTTTCCATTTGTCTGAGTAAGACTTCCTGGTGCTTGGCCTCCTGGCTTCTAGAATAACATCCAGTACTGCTTGTGATAAAGGGGCTGGTTGGCTGCTTAATTGATTTGCCATGCAGCCAGGTTTAAGGTTTTGATCTGGCTGTGTAGAATCTGCTTGTCTTGCTGTGTGAGCAAATGAGGTATTTGAGGCAATATCCATGGTGGGCTGTGAGCCATATTCTTCAATAGTGGGTACCAGTGCTGGCGTGGCCAGTCTGGGGCTATGAGAATCATTCGAGGTATCTCCTTTTTGACCTTCAAAAGTACCTTTGTGAGAAGAGGTAATGGAGGAAAGGCATATGTTGTCAGGTTTTTCCAACTGAAGGAGAGAGCATCCACTTTCCAAGCTTGATGGTGGAATGTTCTTGTACAAAATTTTATCAGCTGGTAGTTTTGAGGACTGGCAAACAGGTCTATATTTGGTAGGCCCCATCTTTGAGTTATCATTGCAAATATTTGTGGGTCTAGCTTCCACTCGTGGGGATCCTTGATGTTTCTGCTTAGGTCGTCTGCCAATGTGTTTTTCTGTCCTGGCAGGAAGTGAGCTTGTAACTGGACTTGGTAGGTCAGAGCTGTGTTCCATAAGATCATTGCTTGCCTGCAAAGAGGGTAGGAATGTGTGCCCCCTTGTTTGTTTATGTACCACATTACAGTGGTGTTGTCTGTCTTTATTGCCAGTTGTCCAGGCTGTAGTAGATCCTTGAAGGCTGTCAGAGCTTTCTGTACAGCTAGCATCTCTTTTTGGTTTATGTGCAGTTTTCTTTGTTCTGCAGTCCATAGGCCTTGAATGCATTGCCCTGCCATGTGAGCCCCCCAGGCATAGTCTGAAGCATCTGTTGTGATAGTTTGCCTGGGTGGGGGCAAGGTGAAAGGCTGACCCTTGTTGAGGTGACATGCCTGTGCCCACCATAGAAAATCTGTTGAAGGCAGGGAATGAGAGATATCACTGTGTCCAAGCTGTGGCTGTGTTGAGACCATATGCTTTTTAAGTACCATTGTAATTTCCTCATATGCAGTTTTGCAAATGGTATTATCAGAATGCAAGATGCCATGAAGTCCAAAGCCTGCAGAATTTTTCTTGCAGTTAATTGGGTCTTTGTTGCCATTGTCTTGAAATATTGAGTCAGTTGTAATTGCTTGTCTGGTGTAAGATAAGTCTTCTGGGCCATTGTGTCCAAGCTGGCACCCAGGAATGTCATTTTTTGTGAGGGTACTAGTTTTGACTTCTTTTCGTTTACTGTGTACCCCAGACAATTTAATAGATGCATCACAAAAGCCAGATGTTGTATGAGAATGTCTTTTCTTTCTGCATGGATGAGGCAGTTGTCCAGGTATGGATATATTTGAATTCCTCTTTGTTTGCAGTATGCAATTACTGGTGCCAGGCATTTTGTGAATACTCTGGGCGCAGTAGATAAGCCAAAGGGCAGTGCAGAGAATTGATAATGGGTCGAACCTGCAATGAAATGGAGGTATCTTCTGCAACTTTGTTTGATAGGGACATGCAGGTATGCCTCCTTGAGGTCCAACGTTACCAGCCATGCTTCCTTGCCCAACATGGGAAGCAGCTGCTGTAGTGTTAGCATCTTGAATTTGGGAACTTGTAAGTGTTTAGAATTGAAAGGTCCAGAACTGGTCTCCAAGCATTTTCTTTCCTGGGTACTAGGAAGAGTCTTGAGTAAAATCCTTGGCCTTGCTCTTGAGTTGGTACCCTTTGAATGGCTCTCATGGCCATGAGAGCTGTAATTTATTTTTGAGCCTCTGCCCTTTGATTTTGTGGCAGGTTTGGCATTCCTCTTTTTATTGGCAAGGTGTGAAAGTGGAATCTGTATCCTCGTAAAATGATGTCTAGGACCCATTTGTCCTTTGTGACCATGTGCCAGTTGTCTACAAATAGTGCTAGTTTCCCCCCCAGGGGGGCTAACAAAAGAGCTTTGCAGTTGTCCTCTGCCCCTTGGGCGCCTGTATTTACCCCTCTGAGGCCTGTCAGTGGCTGGAAAGGACCAATTTTTGGTTGGCCAGTTTCTGCTGAAGCGAAGGGGTTGTACCTGTAGGAAATCTTTGACTGTCTGCACTGATTTTGCCTTATCTTCCATTTTCTTTAAAACTTCTTCTGCTTTAACACCAAAAAGAACATCCTGCTTCAAGGGAACATCTAGTAGTTTTGCTATAACATGTTCAGGCAGACTTTGTTCCTTTAACCAGGCATGCCTACGTATAACTGATCCAGTGACAGCTGCTCTGCAAGAGGCCTCCAAAGAATCAAAACCACACTGTAAGGTACGTTTGCCCACCTGCTCAGTGGCATGCAACAAATCATGTACTTCTTTCAATTCAGTTTGTTGAGGAAGGGTTGTTATCTTTTGTTTTAACTGAGAGATCAGAAATTGCTGATACTTGAGCATATGAAATGGACAGTTTAGAGCTCTCATAGCTAAAGTGGCTGAGGTCTAAACTTTTTTCCCCCATCTGTCTAGTGCTCTTGAATCCCTTTCAGAAGGTACTGGATTTTTAGCCATGGAAGCCTTTGCCCCCTTGGGACCCTTGGGACCCTGGGAGATAGTCTCTGGGTCAGCTACTGGGCTTTTGTAAAGAAATTTATGGGAATCAGGTACTCTGTAGTATCTGTCAGGCTTGGCCAGGGCAGGAGGCAGATAGTCTAAATAGACATCATCCACAATGTCCAAAACAGGAGGGATGGCTAGAGGTCTGTGTTGGGGGAATAAAAGAAACTCTCTGAGCCTTTTCTTGGAATCAGAGTAATCCTGACCTTCCCAGTGAAAATGTTACCTCATAGTGTGTAAAGTTTCCCCAAAAGAGTAGTCTTCTGGAGGGGAAGCTGAGGGAATAGAGTCCTCAGCATCAGAATCTTCATAAGGAGAGAAGGAAAAGTCTTGGTCTTCAGAGGAATCCAAAGAAATAGACAGCTGTTCAGAGGAAGCAGATTTTTCCTCCTGTCTAGGCCTTTTGTCAGGACGAGGCTGAGAACCCCTGATAAGAGAAATCAGATCTTTAGCCATCTTGAGCATCTGTTTCTTAGGCATAGGGCCTTGAACAGGAGACTGAAGTGAAGCCTTTTTCGATCTGGAAGGAGTTTTCGATTTGGAAAACGTTTTGACTGTAAGAGTCGTTGGTCTGAAAACTCCTTCAGAAGGCGATGGTGTTTCAGAAGTACCGACGTCCTTGGGAGGTAAGTCGTCGGTAGGGCCTGAAGTAAAAGGCTGTGTCGGCCTAGTACATTCCATCAAAATATCCGTAGCGGTCTCGGGTTCCTCAAGTGCGGTAGTCAGAGGTTGCGTCGGGGCCTCACTGATAACAGAAGGACCGGAGACTGAATCAACCGAGGCCTTGGAATCGGGCTTAGGCCTGGGCTGTCGGTCTTTATCCCTGCGTTTTTTGTGCACGCCGGTAGTCGGTAGCTCCGACGGCATGTTATAATTAAATTTTCTGCCAAAAAAGTGTCGTGCAAAATCAAATCGTCTTTTAATAGTACGTTTATTAAATCTAGCACAAAAACGACAAGAAGTGACGTTGTGGTCAGGGCCTAGGCAGGGTATGCAATAAGAATGAAAATCCTTATAAGGTATTTGCTTCCCACAAGAAATACAATTGTTAACTTTTTCTGACATCGGTCTGAGGCAAGAAAAGTTTCCCCAATGGGGTACTTAGCTTTACAGAAGACTTCGGTCTGAAATTCGAATTCGAAAATCTCAGGAGTTGGCTGACTGGCACTTGCGAACTGTTTCTGCTTCGGGCACCGCGCGGCAAGAAAGACTGAAGAAAATGGCGTTGGTTGCAGTATATGTACCCCTGGCGCACTGACGTCAGGGATGAGGCGACAGCAACCGATGTCGGACTAAGACTTTGGAAATCCGGCCGGCTGCGGGACCGCCTGATGACAGGATAACCCAAGTGTGATGACTGCAGCAGGGTAACACGATGAACATCTAGTGGAATTCAAAGGATGTGCTTGAAAAGTCAGATCTTGAGATGCATTTGGTTGCCTTCCAAATGATGGAGGGCATGCTTGGATTGGACTGGAAGTGCTTTCTGTTCTGTCAAAAAATAAGACTCTAAAGTCACACCCATTCCCAGTTAACAATGGATGAAGACAATAAATCTTGGTGTTTCTTCCTAAACTTTTTGATGACAGCTGAACTCGGAAGGAATGACAGGTGACAGGAATTTGTACAGGAATCTCCTATGGGATGAAATAGAGAGATCACAACTACTGCTACCTCCTCCTGGTCATGCTCAATAGAACACAAGTGGAGAGGACCACATTCTTCTAGATGGCAAAAAAGACTGATCTCCAGAGTGCCCCATTGCTTTTAGACTTTGAACAGATGTTGTCTTTGAAACTTCAGCTCCAGGAGAGGACTGAAGTGGCTTACAAAGTCTATTCACTTTCCCAGGATAAACAATTCACAATTCCCAGAGGATGTGGGCTGTTGAAAGTGATGCCCCTTATGTATGGAATACTGCCAATAAGCATCATCTCAATGTTCATGGACACTTCTACCCCCTTATACGTGTACATGATGGTTTGGCTATCTAAGTAGATAATGAAAGATTCTGGGAGCAAATTTGTCTGCAAGGCCACTAAGGTTGTTAATATTGATCTTACCTCTTAAGTGGCTGATCTGGAACTCTTCTCTAGTGGTAGGACCACAACCTCTGCAAAATCTGGAAGCATCAATGAGCTACTCAACCAGCAAGCAGAGTCATTCGACAAAATCTGTGATTAATTTTGGCTGTGAAAAGGCAAGACCCACCAGTAGACTGGGAGCGATTACCTACCACTACAGAGTACAATGACAAAGGTCTGCCACTAAAATATCTGCAAACAGGCTGCAACTATGAAGCCACTGACCTATCACAGTTCATTGTAATCTGGTCTTTAGGCATTCAAACGATATCATGAAGTTTGCAACAGCCATTAAGCACAGAAATAGCAGCAGATTGCAAACCTAGATCTTGCACTGAATACTGATGGAACTTTTTCAAAAGGCAGAAATGATCAACAATGAAAGTGTCCTGAATCGAAGAGATACGTTAGGGTCACACAGTTAAGGTTCCTGTACAAAGCACAAGCAAAAAACTACAATTCAAAGTGGAAAGGGATGATGATGAAAACAGGGGGGAAGTAATAAGAAGAGAGTGGGATTTTGGATGCAGATCCTTAAGGAGAATAACAACATCCATGCAGAATGTTACATTCATAAAGTAGCAGAAAGTATTCCAAGAACTAAGCCAACACAGGAATGGAGAAAGGAGATTCTGCTGATAGGGATGACTGCAATTAGGGGTACAAAGAATAGGCAAGAGGGGCAGGAATTTACTGGAGAAAGCTGGCAAAGTAACCAAAGTACTGGGAGCAATTAGAGAGGGAAATGTAACAGAATGGGAAGAGGCCAAGAATACACTTGTACTGCAGGCTAGAGACTGGCTTCCCTATCAAGGATTAATATCAAAATATAGACAAAGAAAATGGGAAAGGAGAACCAAGTGAAAGACCAGCATGGGTAGAATTTTTACTTGAGTCTAGAACAGAAGCTGCTGTTAAAAAAGGTATAACTAAAATGGTACATTAAATATTGCATGACAGCTACAGGAATCAATCTGAGGAGGTTAGAAAGAATGGATAGAGAAACTGGATAAGCAAGTCACAAAAGAAACAATGAGAGGATATAAGTATGGCTCCCAAACATGCAACTAAGTCTAGAAGATTTAAGATTTTTGCTTGGAAATGTTTGCATAGGCATTTTTTATACCCTTTGCAGACTCAAAAGAATTTTTCCTCAGGTAGATTGCAAATGTTGGAGGCGTGATAGGGAAGAAAAAGGTAATTAGGAACATACTTTGGGAGTGTAAACAATTGGCAGCCTTTAAAAAATCTCTGCAGGTTACTCTGTCAGAAATACTGGGTGGGCAAATTAGTGTAACTAAGGTAATGATTTTTTTTATGAGCTGTGATACAGGACCGAAATTCCCTAGACATAAGTCCTTGTTAAGTTTAATTCTGGTAGCTGCCAATAAAAGCAATGACTAGAAAATGGGAAAAAAAAGTCTAAATCACCCATATTTGAGGTAGTTAATATAGTAACAGAGATAAAAGAACTGGACAAGGGAGCTTTAGAAAAGAGTAAGAGCAAATTACAGAGAAACAACATGGGAATTTTGGGAATAATACAGTGGATATAAAAAGTGTACACACCCCTGTTAAAATGCCAGGTTTTTGTGATGTATAAAAAAATGAGACCACAATAAATCATTTCAAAACTTTTCACACCTTTAATGTGACCTATAACCTGTGCAATTCAATTGAAAAACAAACAAATTTGTTAGGGGAAAAATATAAAAAATAAAAAACTTACAATATGCTGGTTGCACAAGTGTGCACACCCTTAAATTAAAACTTTGCTGAAGCACCTTTTGATTTAATTACAGCATTCAGTCTTCTTGTGTAGGAGTCTATCAGCATGGCTCATCTTGACTTGGCAATATTTGCCCACTTTTCCTTGCAAAAGACCTCCCCTCATCTCCAGGGAGCAGGTCCTTAATGCCCTCTCAAAGGCAAAAAAATAGTGTCTCCATGGGAATGATAACATCCCTGGCTGTATCCTACATGAACTCAGGCATGAGCTCTCTGCTCCATTAGACACCCTATTCAACCAAAGCGTGAGCACCGGCTTCATCCCAGCTGAATGGAGGACAGTCACTGTCATCCCTATACACGAAGGTGGAGCGTCCACTGACCCAGGCAATTATAGGTCCATCAGCCTAACTAGCCTGATCTGCAAGGCCATGGAATGCATTATCATGAACCTTATAAACAAGGACATTGGCAACCTCCAAATGTTTGACCCCACATAGTTTGGTTTCGTCAAAAGGAGATCATGCCTGTTAAACTTGGTCGACTTCTTTGAAACAGTCACCAAAGCCATGGATGAGGGGAAGACAGTGCATACTGCCTACCTTGACCTAGCCAAAGCCTTTGACACTATTCCTCACTTGGGCATAATAGATAAACTCTCCCAGCTAGGCATCAACCCATATGTTACCAGATGGGTAGCTAACTGGCTCACTGATAGAACCCACTTAGTCAAAGTTGGGGAAGCCACCTCTAGTAGTAGACCCGTAACAAGCAGTATACCCCAAGGATCGGTCTTGGGGCCTCTACAGTTTGGGATATACTTTTCTGAGGTGCAAGCCAAAACCAGTGGTCTGTGGCTGACCAAGTTTGCAGATGACTACAAGTGAGCACTCTCTTAAATTTCCCTGGTAATGTGAACATCCTCCAAGGGGGTCTTACCCAAACTAATGACTTGTGCCAGAAGCATGGCCTCAAACTGAATGCCAAGAAATGCATCATTATCTCCTTGGGGAAAATGTCATCCCCACTAATTATCACATTAACAATGTACTAAGCATGCATTCATTCATTCATGAGGGACTTGGGCACCCAGGTTGATAGCAACCTGAATTCCGGCCACCAAGTTGCCTCTGTTGTACAGAAGGATTTCTACATGGCCCACCTCATAAATAAGGGTATTTCATCCAGGAACAAGGTCATAACATCCCTGTAATCCTTCCTTATTAGACCCATTATCGAGTACAATACCCTCTTCGACATGTACCTTGACAAGCACATGCAGCAGCTGGAGACACAACAGAGGTTCCTGATCAGGAAAATCCAGGGTCTCAAACACCTATCCTATAGAGACAGGCTTCCCTCTACTCAGTCTCACACAAAGTGCTCTGAGGTGACGTGTGTCTGGCATACAAGGCCATTTCAGACCCAGCCTTTATGGAGTTGCTGCATATCCGTAAGAAAAACTCCACTCATGCAACCCGCATGCAATGCCTTAACCTAGTCTTTAACATTAATAGAACTTGTTGGTGGGATAGATTTGTGTCCCAAAGACTCCCCCATCTGTGGGACAGACACCCTCTCCGTATCAAGCAGAGTACCTCTCTAGTCCTCTTTAACAGGAACCTGGATGACTGGATGGGAAACAGAAAATATACCCCTGGGATTCCACCTGTGCCCCTGCTGGACAGGAGAAACAGGTGCTGACTTTGAGGGAACATGGGCAAAATTCTTAGCTTGGTTTATAAGGGCCTTTGGGCCAATAGCCTAGTATCATCCTATGAACCTACGAACTCTGTCAGAATGCGAAGGCATCTCTTGTGCACAGCCCTCTTCAGGTCAGCCCCCAGATTTTCTATTGGATTTAGGTCTGGGCTTTGGCTGGGCCATTCCAAAACTTAAATTTTCTTCTGGTGAAGCCATTCTTTTGTTGATTTGGATGTATGCTTGAGGTCACTGTCGTGCTGAAAGGTAAAATTCCTCTTCATCTTAAGCTTTCTAGCAGACACCTGAAGGTTTTGGGCCAAAAGTGACTGGTATTTGGAACTGCTTATAATTCCCCCTCCACCTTGACTAAAGCCCCAATTCCAGCTGAAGAAAAGCAACCCCAAAGCATGATACTGTCACCTCCATGGGGATGGTGATCTTTTGGTGATGTGAAGTGTTGTTTTTGCGCCAAAAGTACCTTTTGGAATTGTGGCCAAAAAGTTCAACCTTGGTCTCATCAGACCATAACACATTTTCCCACATGCTTTTGGGAGACTATTTACTGTTTTGCAAATTTTAGTTGGGACTGGATGTTTTTCTGTGTAAGAAAAGGCTTCCGTCTTGCAACCCTACCCCATAGCCCAGACATATGAAGAATATGGGAGATTGTTGTCACATGTAGCACACAACGAGTACTTGCCAGAAATTTTTGCAGCTCCTTCAGTGTTGCTGTAGATCTCTTGGCAGCCTCCCTGACCAGCTTTGGCCTGGTCTTTTCATCAATTTTGGAGGGATGTCCAGTTCTTTGCAACATCATTGCTGTCCCATATTTTCTCCACTTTTTGATGACTGTCTTCACCGTGTTCCATGGTATATCCAATGCTGTGGACATTTTTTTTGTACCCTTCTCCAGACTGAAACCTTTCAACAATGACTTCCCTTTGATGCTTTGTAAGCTCTCTGTGAACCATGGCTTTTGCTGTAGTAGGCAACTGAGTACATGTCAGGAAAATCCTACTAGAGCAGCTGAACTTTATCTGGGGTTAATCAGAGTCTCTTTAATTGATTTGGCTAGACCACATTTATTAGGAGGGAATTTTAAAAATGAATTAAATAGGTTGGAACACAAAATGATTTTCAATTATCATACCTTACATCCTAGAGGGATGAATTTGGATGCTGGAATAGGTTGATAATTTATTATTTGTTTTTCTTTTTATATTTATATTTATTTATTTAATAATACCGTAGGCCATAGTAATATTTATAATGTTGTAGTATTTATTACTGTGCTTTATATGTATTCAACATTGTATATTTAATGCATAAATGATAAATTGATATATTAGTAGTATAGAGTACAATATTACATTTATAGCACATGTATAAGTAATGTGTTTTTCAGCACAGTTTATTAATTTATTAGTCTAAAAAATTTGAAGTATTCATTTCATTGACATTTTGTGTGTTTGAGCTTTAAGAAAATGCATTTGAAGGTTAATTGATTGTGATTAATTAAATGATGTCACTAAATATGAGGGATGTAATGTATTTGAAATTGTTCCACTGAAGGCGAACTGCCGAGGTACCAGAACGTATGGATTATTAAATGGATTTTTATACATCCTGAAAGTTGATTTTTTTTCCTTCCTTTTGCTCTTTTTTGTGGATGTTTTTCGATTAGAAGTGGTTCGTTTTGTGCTGGTGTATATTTTTCTCTTTAATTGATGGCAGGTGTGTACCCAAGAAGACTGAATAGTGTAATTAAATCAAAAGGTGCTTCAACAAAGTATTAGTTTAACAGTGTGCACACTTATGCAACCAGCATACTGTATATTTTTTATATTTTTCCCCTAACAGATTTGTTTGTTTTTCATTTGAATTGTACAGGTTATAGGTCACATTAAAGGTGGGAAAAGTTTTGAAAAGATTTACTGTGGTCTCATTATTTTATATCACAAAAACCTGGCATTTTAACAGGACTGTGTAAACGTTTTATATCTACTGTACATGCAGAACAATGTTTTGGAGGAATGAGACTTAAGGGAAGGCAGGAATTAAGTGAGATAATGTTGGATTGGCAATTACTGTACAGAAGGTTATATGTTTTGTGCAATGTTTGTAAGTGAGAATATGTCAATATGGTTTGTTTTCACTTATATAAATGTGTGACCGCCTATGTCAGAAGTGATAATTTAATGAAGATGATTAAAAACAAAACAAATAAAAAAATAGATACCCGCAGTCAGCCTTGCTGACAGGTTCAAAAAACAATGAAAATATCCTGGATAATCTGCATGAGTAGAGAAAGCTTGCTCTTTAAGCAACTGTTTTTGATAATAATGCCACAGTACAGAACTTTTTGCATAACAACTTAGGCAACAGAAAGTATTATCAGAATTATCCTCAACACCACTTTTTTATTTTTTGATCTGAAGCAGGTTGTGAGATACCCCCTGAGTGGGCCATGGGAAGATCTAATTGAAAAACAAGAATTATACTGGCAAAGTTAAATGTCACAGCCCTACCCAGACTTAATCATCATGTATCCACAGCAGTGTTTTGAGACCAAGATCTTACATTGTTTAAATAATTTTTTTTGTCAGATTGGGACTTTTGCAACATTATTATTCATTATTTTTTTATGGCATTTTAGAGTTGATTGGTGGGGAATGATCATGTGACTTTTTAGATGGGGATTTTTAAAGTGCTTCTTGTATGTGTATTTATGATGTTGATGAAGTCTGTGATGTTATCAGATGAAAGCGCTTAATCCTTTTGGTGTATTTTTATTTTGTGTATCGTCAAACTATTTCTTGTACTCCTGCATGCCTGTGGCTGCCTTTGTTCTCGCTGGTTCTGGTATTCAGAGCATTTTTTTTTGAAAGTAGAAGGGATTGCTGCCAAATTTAGGGAACCTATTAATAAGAAAAATAACCAGGGTTCCTGTACAGGTAATAGAAATATTTAGGAAGTTTGATGAAAATATATATAAAGCAGAGATGTGGGGAAATCAAGAAAAATTACAGATTGAAATATTCACAGAAGACTTAAATATGCCAAGGTTAGAGGTAGATGAGGCTGACCAATTAATAGTTAAAACAGAAGGAGATGAGATAAAATGGTTAAGTACAACCAAGCTGTATGACAGTCTCCAGCAACAGATGGTGTTCCAATGGAAGTTTGGAAGCTAGGAGGGAAGAAGATCTGGAAGGTTTTCTTTAACAGTATTTTAAAAGGTGAGGAAGCACCAACATTCTGGAAAAAAGCGTGGTGGCTGTAATATCTAAAGATGGTACAGACCCATCAAATTCAGCCTCATATAGGCCTATTTCAATTTTAACCCATGATTATAAAGGGTTTACGTCTATACTAGCTAAAACAATGGCAAAGGTGTTGTTAGAATTGATAGATATGGATAAATGTGGTTTTGTGGGGGGAGGCAAATATTTGACAACATTAATAGAACAATGACAATCCAGAGGGGAAGCAGAATGTAAGAAAATACCACTGTTGTTAGTGAGTCTTGATGCAGAGACAGTATTCAACAGAGAAAGCTGAGAGGGCAATGGAAGCATTTGCATTTCCTGATACAATAAAAAGGTTAATTAGGAGGATATACAAGGGATCGGAGGCAAATAAACAAAGTGAGAGGGCTCCTCTCTGATAAGTTGTGTCTGAACAGAGGAACCAGGAAGGGTTGTGTCCTCTTTCCCCTTTGTTATATTTAGAACCACAGGCAAAGAAAATAAGGGGATCAGAAATTAAATGTTATAATTAGTATGGTATTCAAGAAAATTTGGCTTTATTTGTGCATGTTATTATTTTGTACCTGATAGAACCAGAAAAGGACACCTCAGTGTTGTGGAACACTCAGAATTCCATTTTTTTTCAGGATATAAAATGAATGAAAAACAAACAAACAAAATACGACGACTAAATCTGTAAACTATACACTCACACATGAACTGGTTGAGAAATGCCCATATTTATGGTGATATGATAAAACAAAGTATTTAGGAATATGGATTAAAAGGCTTCATCTATGGCAGCTAAGAAGATGTGGGAAAAGATAATACAAACATTGAGGAAACTGAAAGCTCTTGTTTATGGATATAGATAGCAAGATACAAGCAATACAAATGTTTTTAGTCTATTAGCTTTACAAACAGGTCAGGGAGATTTTTATCAACCAGAGGTGAAGTTGTGGGTAGTAATTAATGAACAGTTAAAGGATTTTATCTGGGACTGAAAGAGGGCAAGAGTCAAGTGAGGTACGTCTATCCTTCTAATTGAACAAGGAGGTTTAGGATATTTTAGAGCTACACAGTTAAAGCTGTTATGCATAACACAAGCAGAAAGCTACAATTCAAAGTGGGAAGGATGATCATAGGAAGTTACTAGGCTAATGGCCCTAGGGCCCTTACAAGCCTAGCCAAGAGTTTATCCCCAAAAAGAAACCTCAGCCAGCACCTGTCGCCCGTGTAAATGAGTGACACAGGTGGAACCCCCATGGACAAATTTGTGGTTTCCTATCCACTCATCAAGATTGCGTCTGAAGAGGGTCAGCGAGGTACTCTGTTTGATGTGTATGGGAAGTCTACTCCAGAGACAGGCAGCCTTTGGGAGACAAACCTGTCTCTCCAACAGGTTCTGTTGATGTTGCATATTAGATTTAGGCCTTTTGAGTGGGTTGTCATGAGGAGTTAGACTTACGGATACAGAGCATCTCTAGCAGGTCAGGGTCTGAGATTGCCTTGTAGGAGAGAGACAGATCACCCCTGAGCAATCTGTACAATACCAAGTAGAGTGGTAGTGATTTGAGCCTGTCTGCATAGGACAGGTGCTGTGAGGCCATGGATTCTCTTTCTATTTCAGTGGCCTTTCCAGTTGATGCAGACGTTTGGAGCGGTACATCCCAAATGGAGCATTATACTCAATTATTGGTCTAAAAAGGGAGGAGTATAGAGAGGTAATAACCTCCTTTTTTCTGGATGTAATCCCTTTACTTATGAGATGAACCAAGTAAAAAGCTTTTCTAACCACTGCTGCTGCATGATGGTCTAATGTGAAATTCTTGTCAACCTGTGTACCCAGGTGTCTCACCACAGGTTGTGTGCTTACGGGGTTGCCATTGATGTGGTAACTGGTAGGGGTCGTGTTTTTGCTGAATGGTATGATGATACATTTTTTTGCATTTAGCTTGAGGCCATGACTTTGGCACCAGTCATTAGTTGCTGTGAGACCCTTTTGCAGTATGTTAACATCATTTGGGGAGTCAATGGCAGCACCCAACGTACAGTTTTCCACATACTTGTTCACCCAGAGGCCTTTTGTCTTTCCCTGGACCTCTTAGAAATAGATGCTAAACAATGGAGGTTCCAGGACAGATCCCTGGGGAACTCCACTAGTGACAGGTCTGCTATTGGAGGTGGAGGTGCCTATTTTGACTTTGAGGGTCCTGTCTGTGAGCCAGCTGGCAACCCACCTGATGTGACAGGGATTTACACCAAGTTGTGCTAGCTTTTCAATGATGCCCGTGTGGTGGATTGTGTCAAAGGCCTTGGCCAAATCAAGGTAAGCTGTGTGCACTGACACCCTCATCCAGGGGATGATAATGAAGCAGGTGGGATAATTCAAGAAATAAGGAAAGAAAGGGATTTTGGTCAGAAATCTTTAAGAAGAATAACAGTTATCCAGAATATTACATTTATAAAGTAGCAGAAATTAAACCAAAATCTAAGCCAATATTGGAATGGAAAGTGGAGATACTGTAATTTGGAGTACACAGAAAAGGGTAGGAATTTACTGGTGGAAGCTTGCAAAGGAACAAAGGTATTAGCAGGAAATAATTAGAGAGGGAAAGGTAACAGAATGGGAAGAGGCCAAGAAGACATTTAGACTGCAGGCTAGAGACTTATCTTCCCTATCAGAGATTGCTATCAGAGTAAATGTAAAGAAAAAGGTATAGGGAAATCCTAAGTGAAAGACTGGTACTAGTTGAGTTTTTAGCTGAATCTAGAACAGAAGCTGCTTTAAAAAAACAGATTAGTAGGTCATATAAAATATTGCACAATAACAATAGGAATCAATCACAGGAATCAGAAAAGATATGGAAGAGAGATCAGATAAGCAATTCAGAAAGAAACAATGGGAGGATATATGTATGGCTTCTAAATATGCAACAAAATGTGCAAACAATGTTGTTGTTCCCAAGCTCCTCCTTGAGGGAAAACTATCTCAGCTGTACCATCTTGTGCAAGTAAGAAAGATAATCTGCAGAGTGAAAAACTACAGTAGGATACTTGACCCCGGGGATCATGTCAATCACCCTGCTAGACAGGGGCCCAGAGAAGTAAATATTGTGGGAAAAAATTTCCATGGAATTGTTATAGCTATGCTTGCATAGGCTTTAGGGCCGATAGCCTAGTACCAACCTATGAAAGCCCTCTGCTGAGGCTAGAGGCAGAGTGTAAAGTCCAAACATAAGTAAGTTCAGATTCTTCAAGATCACTGAGCTTTTCCAGCATTTAAGTAGGACAGGAACTAGGATAATTGAGATGAACAACTGACCGCCATAAACCATAAAATGTCAGAGAAGTAAATTCTCTTGACAAAACCCGTCCAAAGTCTTGAATCCTTGTCAGGTGGAAAGTTACTGTTAGGCTTGACAAAATAAATTGCTGAGAAGCCAATACTAGGATGCTTGAACACCTGTTGTGTCCACTCAAGCAGGGGCTTGAAGGCATCTGACATTTTGGTTGCAAAAACAGCAAAGATGGTGGTTTTGGGCTGCTCAGTTGGCTTTTTAACGATACTAACATAGTAGGTTTTCATGCTTGTCCTTCAGAAATTTGAAGGTATTTCTGTAAAAAAGGAGCTCAAAGCTAGTGTAAACTGCTACTGATGAGCATTAAACCCTCCTCAAAGGAATAGCCATTTCCAAAGGGAAAGAGGGGGAGGGGGACTCATTTATGCTGTCTGTCTTGGCAATAAGTCTCTAGTACCTCTGACTTCTTAGAAGAGGAAGAGTATGAGGAAGTACTTCACCCACCCACCACCAGCAGGGTAAGCTTCTGAGTAGCTGAAGGTAACAGCACACCTGATGTGCATCATATATTGGGTTAGATGATGCACATCACATATTGGTTTACAAGGAATTGGTGCACATCATATGTCAACTAAACATGCTGCTCATTAGAGAGAAGGCTTTGCTGGGCTCAGCACTAGCCAACACTAGCTTCAGACTGCAATCTCTGCAAATGCAACCCCCAAACCATAAATCAAGCTTCCACTACAGACATTTGCTTTGATTACGTCTCTTGAGAACCATGGCAAAAGATGATGGCCCCTACTCAGCTAGCACATACTAATCCAAATGGGTCAGGGGGCAACCCAGAAGTACAAATACTGGTCCAAAGTAATGCAAATTTATGAACTGGTGACTCAACAGACCACTCCCACAGACAGTGTTCTCATGTACCTCTGACAAGGAACAATTTGCACAGTGGACTTACCCTGTCAATGAGTAGGTAAAAACTCAGGGTTATAAGCCAAGGGCATGCCTACTTCAGTTTCCTCATCCTCTGCAAAGGTGGAGAAAGCATACAGGCTCATGTTCTCATTTGCATAGTATGAATTATGAACTTGCAAAGGCTAGGGGCATACTGAAAAATGGATTTATTTTTCAGAAGGTCAAACCTCAATCTATACTCTTGCTGCCGGACTGTAGCAAAGTTACAACTTATGCCCAGGACTGCAATAAAGTCACTCCTGCTTGTCCCCATATAATAGCCTCTCAATAATGATTATTTTTTTGACTGGAGAGTATACAAAATTTTGCCCCTATGTCAGGCAAAAACGGCTCAAACTTGCTGCACTTATACACATTGTTCTCCTCCCTGAGGATAATGAGTGCAATGCTGGTGCAGAAATGTGAGGCTGGGGGAACTGGGTGTGCAGGCATCCACAGAAGTTTGATCTTCAAATTCTTTCTGCTAAATTGTGAATGTGAAAATGATCAGCTCAACCAAAGCCCAGCAAAGAAGGGTCCTTGATGGCAAAGCCAAAATATTATCAGCAAAATTATTTGTCCGTCTGTCTGCATGCCAGTGATGCCCTACAAGCCACCTTTAAGGGCATTGATTTGTATATATTTAAAGAAATACTAAAACTTGGTTATGTATTTTAATAACATTTGCAAAACCCCCTCAATTTCTTGGAACTGTAGCAGCTGGATGCAAGTGTAAAGGGGCAGCTTTTATCACTTGCAAGTTTGGTCTTAGAAGATACCATACAATATACTGTACCCTATACCAGTTTGATGATTATGCACACAGATACAAAAATATCTGTAAGTACTGCTATAGCCCTTTATTTTTATCAGGAGTGACTAGAATTTCATAAACAAAAGTAAAGATGCTGTGGTAGGAAACACCATCTTCAATGATACAATACTAATTCAATTACAGGTTCAGGGGACAAGCTATCTAAAACAGGATTTTTCTTTCTCTGTGAGAATCACCTACAGAAATGTATGCATAAAAAGTTTCAATCAAAGCAACAAAGACATTGTGTGAACAATGTATGGAGATTGTGTCAGCTTCTTAAAATAATTAAATTGTACAATGATTCTGGAAGTCTTTGATTACAATGTTACTGTTTGGTTGAGGACACAGCTCACTTTAGACCACCACCACATATTTTGATGAGTGACATCCTGTAGGACACAAAATATAAAATAAGGGGGTGTTTCTGATTATGAGATGTCTGAAGACATAAAAATATCTTCTAGATACATTGCTGGAGCCTTCCTGTGTCCTGACAGAGTGCTCTTTAAACTATCTGGAGATATACAGAGCTAAGTATATTTTTCTGGCACTTCAGAGTTGTGTACTATTAATTGTTGGTTGACTAATTTTATATCACTGCTGGCTGACTTCAGAGTTGTGCACTGTTATTTTTATTCACTGTACAGTTTTTCAGATCTCTGCTGAAGGTGTTGGTTTTCTCATACCCACCCTCCCTATTCCTGTCTTCTTGTTTAAATTTGGAGGCTTTTGCAGTTGTCCACCCCCACTGTAGATTTGATCTGAGACACCCCCCCCCCCAGTCACATCTTTTTACCTCATTCTACCTAATAGACTCCTTCCGGACTTGTTTTTAGTCATTTTTAATTTAATTGCATTTTTGTAAACTGGTCTAACATTGTTACATACTCAAGTGTGCTAGCTTGCATTGAATTTGAATTGTTTTTACTGCTGTTTTAGCTACTTTTCTGTATATAAAAAAATATATAAGCCTGTTTCCTACCTTTCCTGTAACTAGTGTAGTCCAAATTCAGACTTGCTGTATCCAGGACTGTATGTAAGCTTCTGAGCCCCCCAAGCTTTCTGTGTTGGAGGGAAGCCTTCTAGCTTATCAGTGGGAGTGGTAAGCACTAGGAAACAAACTACCACACAAGGGGTAGTTCTGGCCCAGAAATTGTAGTTACTGGCTGTTTGGGCAGTTTTTCTCTCTCACAACTTTCTGATTTAAAAGCCCGCATTTGCACTTGTTTCCCCCCTTTCCTGTAACTAGTTTAGTCCAGATACAGATTCTTAGTTTTAGCACTTGAATTTGCTTATTCATGATCAGCACTTGTTCAGAACTTGTTGTAAGCACTAAATAACCTATTGATTACTACAGCACTCAACCTTCCTCATTAACTAGAGGAAAACAGTTTTGGTACTTACTTTCCTCACTTGCATAGAGAAAAACATCTCTTGTACTCACTTTCCTCACTTATCTAGAGGAAAATAGTTTTTTATTCAGGTGTCCAAGGGTCAGCTCACAGTGTTCTCTCCTGTCTATCTGATGAATCTGGGCATCTTGGGGCAATGTAGAAATTGCCTCATGTACACAGACAACCCTCTCCTCCTACCACCCAACACTACAACCTGTGAGAGATGCACTTATCTAGCCAAACTGGAGGTAAAGCTTTCTCCAACCAAGACTGAACTTGACAGTCAAGAGGAGAAAGTAAACACTTGCACCACACCACACCACACTCATCACATAGGCTCACTAAATCTACACTACCAAAATCCACACATAGAAACACAAAAGCATTCACGGACGCTCTCAATAATAATCTGCTGAAGCAACAGAGACCTCCAAAGCAGAAATGCAAGCAACCTCCACCCCCCCCCCAACACAACCCAAATGACACTTAGCCTGCAGACTCAGTGTGCCACTCAACCACAGCCAATAAGGCAAAACAACGTACCCAACACACTAGTCATAGGTGACTCTATAGTCAGGCACACTGATGTCCCACTCACCAGGCTAAACAAGGAGAAGGTTACTGTCAGCTGTCTGTTGGGTGCCAGGATCCGCCACATAACCCACACACTCAGGCCACTCCACAACAAGTACAAATATGACTCTGTCATTGTCCATGTTGGTGTGAATGACCTGAAATGCTTCTCCCTGGACTACATGAAGAGAGACATGGAAGAGCTCTCCGATCTTGTAGCCCAGGCAGGAATGACCCTAGCCCTGAGTAGTATACTGCCATCACCCAGAATGATACCACAGTACAAGGAAAAAATGACTGACCAACAATTGGCTAAGCTTCTGGTGTCATTCTAAAGGGATCCAGTATCTGTCTTCCTGGGATGACATGGTCGACAGACCAAGATGCTTTGCCAGAGATGGCCTGCACCTGTCACTCCTGAGATTCCGGATACTGGCTAAGGTTCTTGCCGCCCCTATAGTGCCTTTTTTAAGCAAGGTTCAAATGATAAATTCACCACTGTAACAGGAACAGGAAAGCAAAAACTGAGGGTGATGCTACTCAATGCTAGAAGTCTAAATCTTAAAATGCACTCACTCGAGGCACTCCTTAAAATGGAGAACATTGATATCTGTACAGTGACTGAGACCTGGTTCAAGGCTCCAGAGAGCACCCCTGCACTACCAGACTATAACTCATACCACACATTTTGGCCATGTAACCTGGACAGGAACACCAAAGGCAGTGGTGTGTCCATATTCATTAAGGAGATCCACACCTTCAGGCTAGTTGCTCAGCATAATACAGCCAAGGTTATCCATGTGCAAATAACTCTGGGCAAAACTGCAATCCAAATTGTAGCTTGCTAAAAATACCTCACCATGCCCCAGGATTCCCACTCCTCTTTTCTTGATGTACTGGAAAATATTAGGGTTCAACCAAATACCCTAATAATGGGCGATTTTAACTACCCCACCATTAACTGGGAAAACTACTCGTGTACCAACTCCTTTGTTCAGCACTTTCTGGAATTCATAAACTCCAATGCCCTGGATCAACTTATCCACACCCCCACCAGGGGCAACAGTATCCTAGATCTAGTCATTACCAACACGAGTGACCGGTGTTCCACACCTGAAGTCAACACATCATTGGTCCGATCCGACCATAAGCTAATTACCCTAGATATCCACATCCTGCCCCACCCTCCATTAAGGAAACCATGGTAAAAAATTTCTCCAAACCCAATTTCATGCTTCTTAAGACAGAAGTGGTGAACTTCATGACACCCATGCAGATGGACAATACGGTTACGACTACTGAATCTTAGACAATTGCACTTTATAAGCACTTACACGAGTGCATAGGTCGTGCTATCCCAAACAGAACCAAGATGGTATCCTCCAAAAAAAGGAAGCCAATCTGGTGGTCCCCTGCCATAAACAAACTGTACAACAGAAGGAAGAAACGGTTGCAAAAGAGAGTAAAATCCCATGAGTGGAGGAGCTCCCTGGTCAGCCTCAGTAAGAAGCTGCGATCCCTGATAAAATCCTCCAAAGCTAGTTACGAAAAAAAATCGCCACTGATTCTAAAGACAACCACAAAGCATTCTATAGCTATGTCAAGAATCTCAATGGCAACACTCAGAAATGCTCTGAGTTACAGCACAATGGCACTAAATATACAGACCCAACTGATATTGCCAACATCCTGGCAGATAGGTTCAGTGCTAACTTAACCCCCCTCTCACCCCCTAAAGAGCCCATCTCTATAATGGAAGAATGCAAAGTTCTGTAATCACAGATGCACAGGTAAAAACCACACTCTCCAAAGCCAAGAACACAGCATCCATGGGACCAGACAACATTCCAGGCTGCATTCTACATGAACTACAGAACAAACTGGCACCCCACCCAAGTACCATGTTCAATCATAGCCTCACCTCAGGCTTCGTGCCCGCTGAATGATGGTTATCCCACTCCACAAGGGGGGAAGACACCACGGATCCCGGGAACTGCCGCCCCATTAGCCTGACAAGCCTGGTCTACAAGGCCATGGAATTTATCATCATGGACCTTATAAACAAAGACATTTATTAATCAACAAACTCTGGACCCCACCCAGTTCGGGTTTGTAAAAGGCAGATCATGTCTCCTAAACCTGACAGACTTCTCTGAAGCAGTCACCAAAGCCGTAGACGAGGGTAAGATGGTTCACACAGCCTATCTTGATCTTGCCAAGGCTTTCGACACCATCCCCCACCCTGGAATTATAGATAAACTCACTAAACTAGGTATAAAACCCTATGTCACAAGATGGGTTGCCAACTGGCTCACTGACAGAACCCACACTATGAAAGTAGCAGACTCCAAATCCGACTTCAGACCAGTGACAAGTGGAGTACCACAGGGTTCAGTCCTGGATTCTCTCCTGTTTGGTATCTACTTCTCTGAAGTACAAGCTAAGAAGGTCTTTGGCTAATGAAGTTTGCAGATGACTGCAAACTAGGAGCCATAATTGAAACTCCTAATGATGCGGACATCCTATAAAAGGGCCTCACTGAGACAGATGCCTGGTGTCAAAGCCATGGCCTCAAGCTCATTGCCAAAAAGTGCATGGTCATCCCCTTTGGTAAAAACTCTGTACCCATGAGCTACAACATAGGCGGTAGTATACTTAACACTGAAAGTGTGATAAGAGACCTTGGGACACAGGTGGACAGTAGTCTCTATTTTGATTATCACATCACCACAGTAGTCAGGAAATCCTTCTACATGGCACACCTCATCATAAAAGGTTTCTCATCCAGAATAAAACAGGTCACTGTTCCCCTCTACTCATCACTCATTAGACCCATTATAGAGTACAATACCCCTTTTGGTATGTACCTCACAAGACATCAACAACAACTGGAAAGGCCACAGAAATACCTCACAAAGAGGATTAGCGACCTCAAACAGATGCCCTACATAGACCGTCTCAAAATGCTCCAGCTGTACTCCGTCGCATATTGCCTACTCAGAGGTGATCTCTGCCTAACATAGAAAGCTATGTCAAACCCAGAGCTGTTGGACATGCTCCACTTAAAGAAGTCCCAATCCTTCCGAGCTACATGCTCTAGGGACCTAAACCTTGTCACCACAATAAACAGAACATGCCGGAGGGATAGATTCCTGTCCCAGAGACTTCCCATACTCTGGAATAAACTACCTATCTGTATCAAACAAAGCTTCTCATTAGTACTCTTCAAGAAAAATCTTGTGGAATGGATAGGAAATTCACCCCGGGGATCACTTCTGTGGCTCTGCTTGACAGTGGCACTGGAAAATAATTTTCTTGGGTGGCAAAAGCCAGGGTACCTTTTTGGCTGGGCTTGTACAGGCCCTAGGGCCGATAGCCTATTACCTACCTATGAACCTTTGAACGCATGAAGATAATGAATGCTTTAATGCCTTTATACAGCATATATCAAACTAGTCTAAATATGGTACAAAAGAGCTCTCCAAGAACAGGTAGATGTTTACAAGCTTCCTGAGTCTTAATCTGATAACACTACCTTGCTTCTCAACAGTTGTATAAAAAAATCTCTAAGCTTTAGCAGGGGCTGCATTTTGATATTCATTGCAGTGCTGCTCGTGGTCCTGACCCTTTTGAAACTACTTCCCTTGTCTAAGGGATCTAAGTCTTGCTTTTTGTTGTAGCCACCTACACTTGACTGTTGCAAATCGCAGTAAAAATCATGTTTCTAATTGTACTAATATGCATTATAAGACTAATAAATATTCTAAAATTTAATATCAACAAAAAAAGCTGACTAGTGAATGAAAACAGTGTATTAATATACAAAGACTTAATTCTTTCATTCTGTCTCTACATCAGAATTTCATCACAATCAAAAAATGTCACTTCCATTAGGTCTGTATATACGGAAAGTAACATGCAATAAAAACACAACTATTCAGTTGCATAACACAATTAGAAAAAAACACATTTACCTTACAAATAATCCAGTGCTCTATTAAAATTGTATTCCACCAGCACAAAAACATGTACATAAATATTTAAAAATTATGAGGCAACTATGTTAGAATATTACACAATGCAAATAAATTCATGAAAATAAAGTAACTAAATTCCTAAATACAAGAACTTGTTAAATCTAATGTATTAGTAAAAAATAAAGATTAAAAATACTTGATTTTTAAAAAGTCTTTTTACTGGTACTTATGGTTTACTAATTTTTACTTCATATTGTTGACATGTAATATACAATTTTTAATTTGCAATTTATAATTTGCAATTTAGCTGCCAATATAACTCTGTGTTTTAGTTTCCTTTCACAGGAACCACCCCTGTGATTATGGTCTACCTTCACAAGGGAAAAAAATAAAAATTTCTTAAAGCTAATCCAATCTTTAGCATGCTTGTAAAGTGCATGAGTCATACTGTTATTCTTAATCTCATATACGTGCTGCTAAATCCTAGTTTTTAAAAGTCCTTCAGTCTTACCCAACTTAAATGCTGGACAGGACATACATAGTACTACATATACTATCCCTTTGGTATTACACTCTTAGTTCGCTAAAGGTGAATTTGTCTTCTGGTAGTAATATTAGTACTGAAATGTATAAATCTACAGTTTGCATGCCTTGCATTTCCTCACACCTACTTCTAGTGGCATAACTATCTACAATGTTGGCCCTCTCAAATTTTGTTTTTAAGTTCATTCATTTTCTTACATACAAAATTAGGAGCATTACCTAGTTTTCAGTTAAAATGAAGCGAAAAATAAATTTGTCCCAATTCTTACATATAGTCCCTTCTAATCCTTCATACCCATATTATACATCATTGTTTTAGTAAAACCACTCTTATTCCATTTGTTAGATACCATGAAATCCCCTTGTTTTAAAAAGGGCTTGTATTTTGTTCACCTTTCATTACTAATTTGATCTTTTAATTCACTTAATTTTTCTACTGGGTTGGCTCTTGCTAAAAATATATTACATAACATTCTCAACTCCTTGTTAAATCATGTGTCATCAGATGCCAGTCTTCTAACTCTGATCATTTGCCCTTAACCAAATTCTTCTTTTGCCTGAGCAGGTGGTGATAGATGTACTCTATAAATATTAGATTAAAATTTATTTCCTTCATTTTTTTGATATTGTTTCATCCAAATAAATAATTAAAGGTTTATGAACTAATTTCACATGTACATTTTAATACAAAATTAGTCAAACTAATGTACCTCAAAAATGCATTCAATTCATTGGGGTTCTCTCACCATACACTAAAAATGTCATCAAAAAATCAAATGTGTAGTTCAATCAATGGATAGAAAGGTGAAGGAAATATTTTTCTTTTCTCTCAATACCATAAAATCGTATTGGCAAACATCGGCGTACAGGCTGCTCCCATTGCTAAACCTCTTAATGTTTATAATATCTGCCGCAAAAAAATAAATAAATAAACAAAGTTGCTTTTTACAATATCTGCCCTCAAAAAAAAGTTGCAGTTTAAAACTATGTCCATACATCTCGAAATAATGCCAGTATCCCTTAATGTAAATTAGTGCCAGTAACCAAAATCATTCCATTCCTAGGTTGTGTGGAATGACTATGAATCTACCAAAACTTACTCTTAGCTAAAATATTCAAAAAATGCCACAAATCTTTCAGAATGTAACCCTTGTCAATTCAATTTTTTAACCTGTAATCCATATATTTAGCCAATGGCTCTGTTAGTGAGCCCTGTACTGCAATTATCAGTCTGAAGGGTGGATCTACAGTAGACTTATAGATCTTAGAATTTCTGAAAACTGAAGATACTACAGATTTCTTTATCTTTAAAGATTCTGTTATTTTTGGGGATAGTTTATAAGTCAAGAAAATATCTCCTAACCCCAGATCAATTCTATTATGAGCAATAGTAATCTCATATTTAAACACAGATGTAAACTAATCAGCATCATGTAAATATTCCAGCATTTTCTGAGAATAAATAAATCTGTCCATAATTACTCCCCATTAGGCTTCATGACACATAATGGACATTATTGCAAATGACAAAAAATTAAAGTGTTTTTCTTCTCTAAAAAACTGCAATGCAACCTTTTGTTTTAATCATGACCTAATATTCTCACATAATTTTAAAAGTAAAGCAATAGGAGGGTTTATAAATTCTTCTTCCACTTAAAACCCCTTGGTCAACATGACTGTTATAATCTTTATCACAGTCATTGTTACGGAGCAAATATTCAAGAATTTTTTCACATATAATCTTAATTCAAGAAGTGTCTCCGCTAAATTGGGTCCATGAGATGGAACAGTAAAACCCTTTTTTGAATAAAGATTAGTAGTCACCATCACAGTTTTAAGGAACAAATTTATCTGCAGGAATCCCATCTAAAGAATGTTGACAATAAAATACTTATACACTCTGGCTACTGCTTATGTACAAGAAAGTTTATCAAGCAGTATACTTTGCCATTTAATCAGCTACTTTTTCTGTTACAGCTAAAAGGTAAGCTTGGCTAAAGGGCCAACCTTTGCCAACTTAATCACTTACTATTACAGCTATTGCTTTAATTCTTACTGATGACTTCAAAGTTAAAGATAAACTAAAGAGGACTTTCTAATTACTTTCCACAACTCTTCTGATTTTTCTTTTTATTATTCTGCAGAAAGAGGTAAGAACATTTCCTCTTGCAGGAAGAGCCGTGAATATGGATATGAAGAGTAAGATGCAATCATTGAAAATCTTTTAGTCCCTTTAGTTTTATACACATCATGCATATTTTTTATCAATTAGAAAAGCTATGAACGATAAAATTATTTTGGAAAGGAGAATGAGCAAGAGTTAAGTGGGATGGGGTGATTCTTCCTATAGAACAAGGCTGTTAGGTATTACCTGATTTGAATGGATACTTTACAGTTATCCAGTTAAGGCTCACATACAAACCTAGCAGAAGTTTATATCAAAGTGGAAAGGGATGATGATGAAATGGAGGAGAGGTTAGAGAAATAAGGACAGAGTAAGATTTTGGATGCATGTCAAACAGAATAAAAAGCAACCACACAGAATATATTTATTACATTATTTTATATATATATATATATATATATATATATATATATATATATATATATATATATATATATATATATATATTTAAATATTATATTTATAAAGCAACAAAATATGCTAAGAACTAAGCCAACACTGGAATGGAGAAAAGGGATTTTGCCAACAGGGATGACTGTAGTTAAGTGTATATTAAATAGGCAAGAGGATGGCTAGAAATTACTGGACAAAATTAGCAAAGGAAATAAGGCACTGTGAGCAAATAACTAGAGGGGGAAGCATAACAGAATGGGATGAGGTCAAGCAGAAGTTAAACTGCAAGTTAAAGACTGCCTTTCAACCAGCTCTGATAGAGTTTTGAGTCTAGAAAAAAAGGTGTTGCTAGAAAAGACAAAATCAGTAGAGTATATAAAACATTGCATGATAATTGTAAGAATCAAACAGAGGGGGTTAGAAAAGATTGGGAATAAAGACTGGAAAGTTAATTTACAAAGGAACAATGGATGGACATCTGTCTCCAGAAGGTTTAAGAGTTTTGCTTGGAAGCATTTACATCTGTATTTTTATACTATAAGCAGACTTCAGAGAATGTTTCCACAGGTAGACAGCAAATGCTGGATGTACGATTGGAAAGAGACACAGAGAAAGAGAGATTGGGAACATTTTGGGGAGGAGTGAAATGAGTTGGCAGATGTTAAAATCTTATTACAAAGTACTTTGTCAGAAATATTGGGGAAGCAAATTGTTGTAAGTAACTAAGAACACGATTCTTTTGAGGTGGGAGAAAAGATCAGAATTGCTTAGAAACAGTAAAGCCTCACTAAGTTTAATGCTATTTGCTGACAAAAAAGTATTTACTAGAAAATGGAAATCAAAATAATAAAAAAAAAACTTTAACTGAAGTACTGAATATTCTAAAGGAGATAAAAACATTGCAGGCTAGCTTATAGGAGCAAATTACATAAAAAATAAATTTAATTTGTGGGAACAATATATGGAGAATATTCAGGAGTGAAATTTATGGTCTGGCAGGACATGAGCAATTTATGTACTGCAGGATCGAATGAGAATAGTTAAAAATGTATACTGCATGAAAACATTGAGAAATATGATATATGCACTTATATTGCAATTGTAAGTGCAAAGGTTTTCCCAGAGGTCATTAGCATTAAAAGGTGTAGGTGTACTTTCAGTCTACTAAAAGAATATTTCTAAACCTTGCCAGACAGCTGCAGTAAGACAAGGTTACTTCTACTTCAACATGACCTTCTCTGCCCCTTATTCCAAAAGTCCTCTAAATGGGTGGGTGGACCTCAACTTTTTCACGAAACTCGAAAACAGTTCCAAAACAATCTTATATAAAAGGTGTTCTAGATAGAATTTGTATTTATGTAGTGGCAATCGATTCCAAAAGTATCCAAGCCTGCTCCTACTTTGCACATTTTAAGGAGGAGTGTTATACAAAGGGTCTATTCTCCTTTAAGGCAAATTATTATTCCAGATACTTATTTTTATTAACAGAAGGTCATCTCTGAAGACTCATTTCATATCTGTATGGTATCAACAAATGCCTCCAGGCCAGTAAATTAAAAATGGCACTTAATTTTTTCCCTCTGCTGTTTTATCACATGGATGGCCACAGCAAACATCAAGGACATATACTGATACAGCGGATATAAAAAGTATACACACGCCTGTTAAAATGCCAGGTTTTTGTGATATAAAAAAATGAGACTACATCAAATCATTTCAAAACATTTTTTTAATTAGTTTAAGGGTGTGCACACTTATGCAACCAGCATATTGTGTTTTATTTTTTTCCCCAAATTTGTTTGTTTTTCAACTGAATTGTACAGGTTTATAGGTCACATTAAAGGGGGGGGGGGTTTGAAATGATTTACTGTGGGCTCATTTTTTATATCACAAAACCCTGGCATTTTAACAGGGGTGTGTACACTTTTATATCCACTGTAGGTTTCTCTTAACCATCTTCACAAGACAGTCCTCATATTCAAGGAGGAGAATCAATACTTGCAGTCAGCATATTTTCCTGGTTTCTGATATTTCTTAAATATGCTTTGTTAAAACACATTCCTCAAATGCTCTTTGCTACTTTATGTACTCTTATGTTTATGTCCTTAAAATACTCTGCTATGACACGTTTTGTTTACTATTTTGTTTTTGCCTTGTTTTTATTCTTAAACTATGTATAAATTTACAAATGGCTGATTTTTATTTTTTTGAGCTGTGTATAAAAACTGTTGATTTTTCTATTGTAAAATTGTACAAAGAGCTTTTCTCCCTGGGCCCTCCATTGAAAATGGGCTAATTTCTGGCCCAACGGACTTTCCTGGTAAACAAACTGCAAGTAAATAAATAAATAAAATCTGCTACCAAAGTATTCTTCAAGTGTGTAGGCCCAGTTTGAAGGACTGTTTTTAAAGAGGATCCATAGTTATTTTCCTGGATAAATTCTGATTTAGTCTTGTGCCAGTCATCAACTGGCAGACGATCAGAGAATGTTATACTATTTCTAGACTCTCAGCTTTACAGCTAATTAGACCTGATCTCTACATGGGGAAATAGGTTTCTGGATGAGGCACTGAATATCAACAGAAGTATTCTTGCCCTAGGAAAGGGTATAGGTCATAGAATCTGTGTTTGATTATTTGGTGCCACTAGATTAACAAACAGGTCACACACCAACTAATGTTAATAACTAATGCAACAGTGACATAGATATCCATATATTCATAGAAAATAAAAGCCAGTTATATTCTCAATGTTTTCATGCAGTCCTCACATTGTTCTTGGTAAACTGCCTTGACAGTCTCTCCTCCCAATCTTTTTAACCTCCTGATTTACTCTTACAGTTATGCACTATTTTATATGCCCTACTAATTATTACTTTTTAACAGAATCTTTTGTTCTAGACTGAACCAGAAACACTATCACATCTGGTCTTTCACTTAGCATTTCCTTATGTTTCGCTTTGTCTGCACTCTGATGTTAATACCTGGTATGGAAAACAGTCTCTAACCTGCAGTCCAAACTTCTGCTTGGGCTCATCCATTACTTTTCACTCACTAGTTATTTACTCCCAATACACTGGTTAACTTGCTAATTTTCTCCAATAAATACAGGACTACACATAAAAAGTCAGTTTTATCCCAGAATATTCTCACACAACTGTAGTATGTCCTTCCTTACATCACTGTCACACTATTTCAAACTGCTAGGTGAGTCAGAAACCTCAGGTAGCATGAAAGGTGCTGGATGAGACATAGGAGAGATGTCAAGCAGTCCAAAGAAGAGGGATCTAGTGAAGGCAGCTCTGGATTTGGAAAGGGCATCATCTCTGGGATGCTTGGTAAAAGTATGCACTGAGGACTAAGTAGCTGCTTCTAGGATAGCTATGGCATCTACCTCCTTGTAAAAGGCTCCAGAAGCAGCCACTCCTCTAGTAGAATGTGCCTTTGCTTTGCTGCTGAATTTAAGGATTTGTCATGGTGAGTGCAAAAGGAGATGAATTTTGAAATCTATTTAGTAATAGCTCATTTTGAAACTGGACTACTGAGCTTAGGTCTTGGAAAGAGACAAACAACTGGTCAGTCTTGTAGAAAGACTGTCTTGTCCAAGTAGAATCTAAGCTGTCTATGAGCTTCCAAGTAAGTGCAGAATTCTTTCTCCCTTATTTTGTGGGTTAAGACAGTAGGGAGACTGATGGTCTCATTGAGGGATAGCTCATTTACCTCTTCAGGCATAAAGGAGTGATTGATCCTCAATGACACATTACTTTTGGAAGATAAGGAAGGGAGGGGATGCCATCAGGGCCTGTAGCTCAGACTCATCTAGATGAGAACTACTTGCAGTATAATTTTCCAAGTAGTAAATTTGACAGGAGTACAACATGCTGGCTGACATGGTGTAAGAGTGAGTTTCTTCAGAAAAGAGTCAAGGTTCCAAGAAGATGGAATAGTTTTTCTACAAGGCTGTAAGTGCAGTACTCCCTTAGAAACCTTACCTCTAGTCTAGACAGAAGAGGGGATGGTTGAGAGGTAAGCAAGCAGAAATTGCTGAGTGTGCACCTTGACTGAGGAGTATGCCAGGACAGCTTATAAGAGCTTACACAAATAAAACAGGACAATGGGAGTACTGGTTTGTATATGATCCTGTTTATCAGCACGATACCAAAAGAAAATCTCTTCCATTTAGCTATGTAAGATTTCCAAGTAGTAGGTTTTCTTGCCTCCTGGAAAACCAGGAGCATGTCCTCTGAAAATTGGTGCCTGAAGGGGATCAGAATCTTATCATCCAAAGTATCAGGCTGAGAGATGACAGGTTGTGGATAAACAAGGGAGCCCTTCTGTTGTGTGACCAAGTCCACTGTGTGAGGTAGCTTGTGTTGATAAGCATTCCAAAGTCTATGCCTTTTCCAAATCCAGAGCTGCATTCACTAGATCAGTCTTTTCTGGACTGCTTGACATTTCTTCTATGTCTCATCCAGCCAGCTAAATAGTAAAGGAGGAACAACAAATGCTGTTTTGGGCTAAAAGAAAGTCACCAGTAGGATATTTGTTTGTCTCTCTGGATCCTCAGTAAGACTTTTCAGAGGAGTGGAAGTGGATGGAAGGCATATAGGAACCTCCCTTTCTAATGAAAGGACATGGCATCCATTCTCCATTCTTGAGGACAAGGAGGCCTGAAGCAGAAGACAAAGTTATTTGCTGTGGATGGAGGCAAATAAGTCTGTTTCTGGAATACCCCATCTCTGTACTATGTCTAAGACCACCTCCTTGTTCAGCATCCATTCATGTGGGCCTTCCCTTGATCTGCTTAAAAAATCTGACGGAACATTATCCTTTGAGTGAATGTAAACAACTTAAAGGAACATGTTTGCTTTTGTGGCCTGATCCCATGCCATAAGATATAGTCTCTATAGCTGACAAGATCTGGTTACTGCTGCGTATGGACCACATGACGTTTGTGCTGTCTGTGAAAATTCTAAGAGGTTCTGGCTTTCAAGAGTGGCAGATATGCAGGGCCTGAATTAGTGCATCCCCTTCAGGCTGATGTGTTTGGACTTCAGATTTGGTGGCCACTGTTCCTGAACACTGATGGACCCTATTCATGCCCTCCATGCAATGTCTGGAGCATTTCTGTGCAACTCCTTTTGTGGTGTCTGCATTTTGAAAGGTAGGCCTGGGTTGAGGTT
The DNA here is from genome assembly GCF_019279795.1 of Protopterus annectens. Taxonomy (NCBI): domain Eukaryota; kingdom Metazoa; phylum Chordata; order Ceratodontiformes; family Protopteridae; genus Protopterus; species Protopterus annectens. Next base: position 949,818,989 of record NC_056741.1, on the reverse strand, counting down.
TACCTGTAATATCCACCACTGGATTTTTTTTTCTGCAGGCAGGGGAGAAGAGGAATCTGAGTGCCCAGAGGGTGGGAGTGCTGAGACCAGATGAATTTCAGGTATCACTAATATTTCTCATATGCAGCTTGGTAAATGGGGCCATAGGTATGGTTGCAGCCATGAGCACCAACGTCCTAAGAATTTCTCTTGCAGTGCAAGTCTGAATGGGTAGAAGGGACTGGAAGTAACTGGTGAAGCTCTGTACCTTGTCTGGAGGCAGGAATGCCTGTATGAGATTTCTGTCTAGCCTGCAGTCCAAAAAGACTTGATCTTGGGTGGGTTGTTGAGGTTTACTGTGAACCCCTGACTTTGGAGTAGGGACATGGTGAAGATGAGATAGAGCAAAAGGGTTTGTGAAGAGCATGCCTGTATAAACAGGTCATCAAGATAATGTAATATTTGAATTTCCTGAGTCCTGTAAAAGGCTTTAGCTGGAGCCAGACACTATTTGAAATCTCTGGTCACTGTAGAAAGACCAAAAGGCACAGCAGAGAACTGAAAGTGTGATGTGTAAATGGAACATCTCAGAAATTTCCTAAAGAAAGGCTGGATTGGAATGTAGAGGTAGGCGTCCTTTAGGTCCAAGGACACTAGAAAGGCTTTTGGAAGCATGAAGTGCAGAAGAGTTTGGAGGGACAGCATCATGAAAGAAAGGACTTTGAGGAAAGTGTTGAGAGTGGACAAATCCATTATGGGTCTCCATTTTCTGCCTTTTCTTAGAACAAGCAAAAGTCTGGAATAGAACCATTTTGTCACAGACTGTTGTGGCATGGGTTCTACTGTGCCTTGGACAAGCAAGACTTGAATGAGGGGGAGAGAGTAAAGTACAGTTTTGTACCTACCATAAATGTAGATGTTCGAGGATCCACATTGCTGCAGTCCTTACTATTAATATCAACATATAACCTCACCTACATGGATCCTCGAACATCTACATTTATGGTAGGTACAAAACTGTACTATGTTCTTCGTTCCACATTGCTGCAGTCCAAATCATAAAGAAGCAGGAGCTGACAACATGCCTTGCAAAACAGCTGTGGCAAAACCAGCCCTAGACTTAGAGTAGATAGTATGCACTGAACTCCAAGTAGCTGCCTCCAAAATATAACAAACAACTGCTGAGACTGCCTAAAATCCTTAGTCCTGATTGCCTGTGTACATCTAAAGTGTGCAAAATCTTTTCCCCTTTATTTTGGGGGTCTGCATAAAAGTAGGCAAATGAATAGTTTGGTTTAAAGCCACACTAGAAACCACCTTAGGCATAAAGGAAGGATTTGATACCCTATCCTTATGGAAAATCAAAAGGGCTCTACTGCCATAAGGGCCTGCAACTCAGACACCCTTCTTGCAGAAGTAATAGCCAACAGAAAAGCAGTCTTCCATGACAAGTATTTCAATTCAGCAGTAGCTGCAGGCTCAAAAGGTTGTAGAGTAAGTTTTTCCAACACAAAATTGAGATCCCAAGCAGGAGTAGGAGCTCGGGGTCTTATATTCTTTGCCCTCTAAGAAACTGCTTGAACAAAGGATGCGAAAACAATGGTGGGTCACAATCATAGTGAGCTGAAATTGCTGCTGCATGAATCTTAATGGAAGAGAAGGACAAACCTTTGTCCAATAACTCAGTAAGATATTGAAGAGCCACACTCAAATTAGGCTCAGAAATCTCCAAATTCTTTGCTGTACTCCAAAATAAAAATCTCTTCCACTTTTCCACTTTCCTTGTACTAGGTCTTCTAGCTTCCATAATCACATTTAAAACTTGTTGAGGAAGTTGAGATCTGCTGTGTTTCAACACAGAATATGCCAGGCTGTTAGATGAAGAGAGTGAAGCTTGACATTGAGCAGATGACCGTCCTTCTGAGATAACAGATGAGGAATCAAAGGTAAAGGCCATGGAGGCTTCCTTACCAGACTCCTTAGTAGTGGGTACCAGTGTTGCCGAGGCCAATCTGGAGCTATCAAAATCATCCTTGGCTTGTCTTGTCTGACCTTTAATAGCACCTTTGGAAGAAGAGGCAGAGGTGGAAAGGCATACACATGAAGGTTTTTCCAACTGCATCCACTTTCCAGGCTGTGTGATGAAACCCCTTTGTGCAAAACTTTGGCAGCTGGTGGTTTAGTGGAGAAGCGAACAGATCTATGTCTGGAGTCCCCCATGACACTGTCAATTTCTGAAATACATGAAGATCCAGTTTCCACTCGTGGGGATCCATGATTTGTCTGCTTAACACATCTGCTAAGGAGTTCTGTGCTCCTGGCAGAAACCTTGCCTGAAGAGTTAGTTGCAAGCTCTCCCATAAAATCATTGCTTGCCTGCATAGAGGATAAGAATGTGTTCCCCTTGCTTGTTGATGTACCACATGACAGTTGTGTTGTCTGTTAGAATCAACACCTGCCCTGGAAGAAGTAACTCCTTGAAAGCCATTAATGCAAACTGGACTGCTAACATCTCCTTCATGTTGATATGTAGATGCTGTAGTCTGGCAGGCCACTTGTCTTGTATCCACTTTCCATTTAGATGAGCTCCCAAGCAATGTCCGAGGCATCTGTCGTTAAAATCTGACTCGGGTCAGAGAGAGGCGCTTGTTTAGGTGACATTCCTGAGCCCACCACAAAAATTGCTTTTGAATGCAAGGTATTATTTGAATGACAGTGTCCAAATCCTGGCAGTGCTGTGTCCATACATTTCTGAGATACCATTGTAGCTTCCTCATATGCAGTTTGGCATTGGGAAGTACCAGAATACAAGATGCCATGAACCCTAATGCTTGAAGGACTGTCCTTGCAGTCAGCACGGACTGATGAGATAGTTGATGGAAGTAAAGTGATAGACTCTTTTGTTTGTCCAAAGGCCATCTGGGCTGCTGTATTCAGTCTCACACCCAGAAAGCACATGTCTTGAGAGGGTACTAGACTGGACTTTATGCTATAACATATTCCAGATGCTGTAGAAGGTCTTCCTTTTCTTGAGCCAGAATCAGGCAGTCGTAGAGAACTGATAATGAGAATTTCCAGCTCCTGCAACTTAGTCTTATAGGCACATGAAGGTAAGCTTCCTTGAGATCTAAAGTTACCATCCAGTGATCCAGATAAGTGTTGAGGATAGATAAGAATAAAATCCTAGGCCCCTTTTTGATACAGGGACTGGCTGAATGGCCCCTATTTGGAGTAACAGAGAAATTTGCTTGTGAGCCTCTTTCCTTTGTGGAGGAGGAACATCTGGCATGCCTTTGAAAGGGGCAATGTATGGAAATAAAACCTGTAACCGTGGTGAATAATATCCAACACCCATCTGTCTTGAGTAATTAAATGACAGTCTTCCTGAATCTACTGGCAGCTTCATTGGGTCTGTTTCCTCACCAGAAGTCTGAGCAGGTGAACTCCCTGTTCTAGGCCTAAAAGAACCTTGAGCTCTGCCCCTACCACGTCTAGACCTACCCCTAGACTGGGAATCATAAGCAGGATATGTCCATCCCTTAGTAGGCCAATTTCTACTAAACAATCTTTAACAGTTTGCATAGACTTAGCTTTGTCCTCCATTTTCTTTAAAACTGCTTCCACAGGCGAACCAAACAACACATCAGACTGTAAAGGAGCATCCAAAATCCTTGTCTTAACATGCTCAGCTAAATTCTGATCCCTCAACCAGGCATGCCTACAGAACTAGTGGCAGCCACCCTCGAGGAGGCCTGTACAGCATCAAAACCACATTGCAAAGAATGCTTACCCACTTGTTCAGACACATGAACTAAATCCAGCAACTCTTTACACTCAATACCTTCCGCCAAAGCATCCACCTTAGATTTCAGTTGTGAAAGGAGATAATTTTGATATTTTAGCATGTGAAACTGACAATTCAACGCCCTCATGGCTAAAGTGGAAGTAGTATACACTTTCTTTCCCCATCTATCCAAAGCCCTTGCCTCTTTATCAGTGGGAACAGGGTTTTTAACCACAGAGGCCTTAACACCTTTAGGTCCCTGAGAAACAGTTTCGGGTCTGCCCTAGGACTCTTAAAAGATACTTATGAGCTTCAGGCACCCTATAGTACGTATCAGGTTTAACAGCAGCAGGAGGCAAAGAATCAGGGTTCACACTAGCCTCTGCAAACACGTCTTCCACGACATTCAACACAGGAGGTATAGCTAAGGGCCTATGCTGGGGTAAAACAAGAATTCCCTAAGCCTTTTCCTGGAATCAGAGTAATCCTGGCCTTCCCATTTAAAGTGCTCCCTCATGGAATGCAGAGTCTCTGAAAATGAGAAATCCTCAGGAGGAGAAGCTGTAGGAGTGGAATCATCCACATCAGAATCAGAATAAGGAGGATACTCCTGCAAATCTTCCCCAGAAGTCTCAGAAGCCTCTGACCACTGTTCCAAACTATCACACTCAGGTTCCACCCTAGGCCTCTTATCAGGAGGGGCATAGAACCTCTAATCATAGTAATCAAATCTTCTGCCATTTTAAGCATATGTTTCTTAGGCACAGAACCTGAAGTGCCCACTGAAGCTAAACTTGGCCTACCTCTCAAAGAAGTTTTGGAAACAGAAGGAGGCTCTAACTCCCTTGGGAAGAGACCTCAGCCTGGCCTACCTCCTGAGAAGGCACATCCTGTAACAGTAAAGTCTCTGCCTGAGACTCCAAAGAAACTCCTGGCAAAACCTCTGGCTCCACTGAGGTTCATCAACCCAAACACTAACCTGGCACAGTCTAACCTTCTCTTAATAGTATCTGTTTCCCACAAATATTTCAGACTGCAGCAATGTGGAACGAAGAACATCGTTATCGGACTGTGAGGTGGAGGGGATGGCCTTGAATGGAGAGACTTCCCTCCAATTTATTTTTTAACCATGTTGAATAATGAAGAGTAACCATCTGTCTGAGGTAATAAGCTGCCACTTTTCTACAGAAGTGGTGAGTCTTTTGGGCGGGGGGAGGTTGGGATAGAGGGGAGGGGGGGAGACAAAGGGTAGTCAGGCTGACTTATCTGGTTAGGGAGGCCTCACAGATTTATACGCCTTGTCTGGTTTGTCTTGGAAACTTTTCCTATGCATTTTCTTGGCCATATGAGGGTGCCTTGACTCACTGTGTGTAAAGTGGGCTTTGCAGGAGAGTTCTTTTGCAAACTGGGAACCGAAGTAAGGAAAATCTATCAACTTCCCCTGTTCTTGCAATGTTTTAAACAAAATCTGCCTCAGGGCCAAATAACAGATCACTATTCAAATGAGAGTCTAATCTTTAATATCCCCAGGGAGGGACTGAGAGCACATCCACACATATAATACAACAGAACCTGCAGCAGCTGCTCTAGATGAAGCTTCCATTACATCATAGTTGCATTTGAGTCTACTTCTAGCCACTTGTGAAACCTGAGCCACCATAGGCATGGCCTGTTGCCTACCAGCTGGTCTTTCTGTAGAAGTCAAGATTTTACGTTTACCACAACAGACAGCAAATATTTAGTCATTTGGGTTTGATATTTCAGAGTGATAAAGATTGGGAAAGAAAGTATACATCTCCTTCACCCTAATCTATCCATTGCTCAGCTGTCTTTATTTGAAGGGAAGGCATTAGCAGCAGACAGAAGTTTAGGTGGTTTGTCTGTAGCGACAGAGAACACAGAAGGATCTGTCAAGGGATTAATCTACAGAAATTGTAAATCTCCAGGTATTTTATAAAATCTATCATGCCTTTTAGGGGCTGGTGGCAGAAAGTCAGAAGCAGTGGAACAAATGCAAAGACATCAAGAAAACCTTCCAGAACAAGAGGGGATATAAGCAAGAAAAGGAATGCCTACCTCTAAAAGATTACATCATCTTTTTTGCACATCAGAAATCTGTTTTAATTCCATTCAAAATGTTTCAACATGTGACAAATAACTTCCCCAAATGAAGCTTCATCATCAGGGAGTCAGGGGAAAGGGAATCATCATCATCAGGGGGCATTTGGTCTGGAGAGTGACTTTGAGAGGAGTATGCCAAAGAGTGTTCATCAGTGTCTGGGTCTGCGGAGTAGGAGTAGCAGATGATGCAAAATATGGTGGTTTGAGTGTTGTTATAGCCTTAAACAGGCCCTGGGAAAAATCCATCCACTCATTTTCCTTGATGACGGAGGAGAGGAAACATTTTTAGATTTCTTTTGTTTTTTTTCTTTTAAGCGTGATGTTCACTTTCATAAGACACTGAAGTTCTCAGCCCTGACACACCTTATCATAAGAAATTCTGGTATTTTCTCTCTAACAAACATTTGTGGTATAACTTTGGATCCTTCTGAGATAATTATATGATGTTTCCCATTCTCACTCATGTTGGTAGCATTAATCATTTCAGACATGCAAACCTGAGATGCCATACCAGCCTCTGGCGCAGTTGTGGTAGCAGGCAGTTGAGAAGGTGCTGGGCATAATGTGGGTTCTGAGACCTCAGTGGACACATCAGAGTCCAACATGGCAGGTAATATATGTCAGACCTACGCCTCTTAAATTTCTTCTTTGAGATAGGACATCAGTGAAAGGATCCACCATCTTAGCCTGGGCAAGGTGCTGAGTTTCCAAGTAAGGGACAAAAGTCAGGTTCTTAAGGGTTTAGGTATGAAGAACTGGAAAATTGTACAACTCTTATAACTACTCTGCACCTGAACAGAAGAGGCACTGGGAATGAGGATCTTTGTAGGAAATATGCAGACCACAACAGCACTTTCCCCCCAGCTGACTTCTAATAAAGTACCAAACATCAATAACAGTAAGAAAAACAAGGAAGGGTTCCCAACGGGGAACAAATCTGAACCAGTGAAGGTCAGTGATACAAACAGAGACCACTAGTAGAAGAGACCAATGGGTGCAAGACTTGCACTTGGAATGGCAACAAGATAGTTGGGAGGGTTTATGGTCATACATCCACTTATGTATCCTTATGCCCATGGGCGTAGGTCATACATTGGATGTATAGCTCTACAGAAGGTAAGAGGACCCAGGCTGTACATCGACTTTATCTGATGTGATAGCCCAACAGTTTGAAATACTGCAACAGTTATCTACAGCAGGACAGAAAAAAAATAACCTGGTGAAAAACGCTCACGTTACTTAAAATAAAGCGTGTTTTTTTTTTGTTTTAGGCTCTTGCACTTGTGCATCTGGTGCAACTTACTGCAGCTGATTCATTTTTTGCTGATATCTACAGCAGGACATCAGGCAATTCTGATGCTATTTGTTTTGTGGATGTGTTAACAGGTCCATCAGAGTGGGATCACAGGATGCTTTGTTGGCCAGGCATAGATTGCTTCTCAGCAGTCTGTAACAGACTGAGTACAGGGATTGAGATTTTAGGTGGTTCATGTAGAACATGTTATTTACACTATGCATTTTTTTGTAAGAAACCTTTGTAGATGCTCCAGTTGTTGCTTATGCCTCATCGGGTACATACCAAAGGGGGCAGTACACTTAATGATTGGTCTAATGTGGGCCGAGTATGGCAGAACAATGACATCCTTGGACCTAGATGTCATACACTTGCTTATAAGTTGGACAACATACAATGATATCCTTAATAATGTAAATAAATGATGGCCAAAGGTCAGGTTGCTGTCTACACATTTCCAAATCCCTGACCACTGGGTCTGTGTTTAGGGGTGTAATATCAAGTGCTAGTTTCACGGGGTAGCAGTCTTCCCAAATGAAACTATAATGCATTTCTTGGCACTGAGTTTTAGACTGTGGCAGTTACTAGTCTGTTTCATGCCTTCCTGGAGGGCATTTTTCAAGGAAAAAATACAAAAACAATTACTTAAACATATGAACCAAAAGCTATTTTATTCTTCACAACCAGGTAAATAATGACATTATGAATTGATATGCCTTTCAACAGTGGAACCAGTGAAAATCAATTATTTATACCTGGATGCACAAGAGGATACAGAATATATTTCTATTTTGAGTTTTTCCAATAGCGACATGGGATTAAAGTCCTCTCCCCATATCCTATTAATCAAACAAAAGATGTCCTGACATTTAAAAGTATGCCTTGACACTTCTGTATAATCTTCTTAGCCAAAGCATTGTTAAAATTAATATTTTTTAGTAGGCGACACTATTCACCATTTACAAAGAGGCTTATAGAGGTACTGTGAGGCCAGGGCTTGGCATAGCAAAGTACTTGCTCATAGCTGGGAACTTTGTTTTTATTGTTTCTACAGTGGCTTGGCATGCCTGGTACATCCTGGTACAATGCCAGATCAGAGGCCTGTGAAATTCTTGGTATGCAATTATACCATCTTATTTTTTTCTTCCTATCATTCTACATTTCTTTGGGCAAATTGATTACTCATACATGTACTATTGGCTGAAGGATGATAACCAGAGGAGAAACAAAGTATTGCCAACGCTACAATTACTGTTTGGACTGCTTCTTTAAATATATATATGACTTATGCTTTTGTTTGGGTTATTTCTGTTTGGCACTTGTGCACTGAAATTAAATATGCATGAAGTGCTTCCTGTCTGTGACTTTTTTTTGGCATCTTGTAACTGAGAGAACCACCGTATCCCTTGGCCTACAAGCATTTCTTTTTTTTTTTTTTTTTTTTAATCTGATCTGCACTGACTGAACTGTATGATGTTTCACTATTTATTCAAAAAGCTATTGAAGTTTATCTGGATCCATATATTGTGATATAATTTTATGTGGTGATGAAGTTAAAATTACTATATTGTCCTTTTTATTTGGCTAAAAGAGGCTAAGCATGTTAATTGAGGGGGCTTAGAGGGTTGAAACTGTCTGCTTCTGGTTGTCCACTCAGACATCTGGGATATTCTGGTGGTTGTCTAATCTTCCTTTCTGTATTGTTTTACATGGCTCTTAATTTATTAACATGTATCTGTTTGTCACATTTTTGTACAGGTGAACTTCAGACATGGGTTGACTTGGAGTTCTGCCTTTCTCTAGGTGGACTAAGGGTACAGTCGTAGTGTATGGAAGGTGAAGAGTTTTTTTTTTTTTTTTTTTTCCCAGAATGACACTTTTATTTCTTTTTGTAATGGTAGACCTTTCAGAGTGCACAATAGGCTTCAACCTTAACAAACGTCCTTCTGGACATTAGGGTTTTGAACTTGTGCTACTTCAGAGTACTGACTGGTTCTTACCCTTGATAACGACGGATGGAAGTATGCATTGAAGAATGGGGCATTCTTACCCTCTTCACTTACAGAAATGTCCTAGAAGCTTTGCAGACTTATTTTCTTCTCTTCCCTAAAGTGAACAGCATATTTTACTGTTAGTTTTTACACATTTAGCTTGGCTTAGTAGCCTGTCTGGCAAGCAGTCTTTCTCTGGAAGACTCCTTATGCTGCAGTGTTAGTGTGGCCAGAGCCTTCAAAGTAGTGGATTAATATGGAGTACTATGGACATTTGCTTATTTCAGTTTTGTTTAGTTCCTCAGTTCCTTAACTGTTTTCCTGATGAACTCTGTGAGGGACTGAAGGCATGGTTTAAACAGAAGTCACATCTCAGGTTAGCTTGCAGGCAAATGTTCCGTACGTGAGAGAGATCATAGGTTGTTACTAAACTTTTGGCCAAAGGAGACCAACGAGAAGCTCAACTACATCACCCAACATTGTGGTAGACTAACAGTGTTCCCAATTAAGTTGATTTTCTCCACATATTCCCTGTGAATATTTGCAATTGACCATCCAGTTATCCAGACTGGTTTTGAAAGTTGCTAGGAGAGTACTCTGCTTAATAGGCAAGTGTAACCTCTTCCAGAAACTGGGAACACATTAGGTTAAGTATCTGTCACACCATTTAGGGATGCTGATATGGTAGTGCAGATGTAGATTTCTAGAATGGTGTTTTGCAGGTCACTGTTTGAAAGGACAGTTGTAAAAAGATAATTTGAATGTATTTAATAGTTGCACAATGAAGATGAGACCATACCAGTATAGTATTAGGGAAAGTGCATGGATAGACTATTGCTTTGTGTGGTTACTGTTTCTTTACATCCTGTCTACATACTATACTAACATTATTTCGCTATATTTACTTATGTATTTCCAAACATACCACAACGTCCTTATATCAGAAGTGCAAGGACTGATGATGTGAGTACCGACACTTTGAAATATAAACTAAAATTTAAAGAAAAACACATCATATTCTGAAACTTGCTGTTATACTTTCAAATGGTTTTGCAGAGGGCTGTGCCCTCCATGTCCCTGATATTTACATATATTAACTTTAAGATCCGTGTAACCTTGGAGTAAGAGGAACACTCCAAAATGCTGCAACTCCAACTTCATATAAATTTCCTTCATTTATTCTTATAGTTGCAGTTCAGACAAATTCAATTACACTCCTAAGAATTTTGACATGTACCCAGCTGTTCTCCAGAAGGTGGAAACATGTCATAACAAATTTATCCAAAATGGAGGTGGTAGTAGTATTACTAACAACCATTTGTTAAATCAGGTAGACCCATTGGGCACACAGTTCCCTTTAAGGGGCGACTAAGAAGCAAGATCCGGTTAAGTGACTTGCTCAAGGCCACACAGTGGTCAAATGAGGGCTGAGGGAATTAAACCCTATACTACACAAACTACAGCTCACAGTCTTAACCTTCCATGCCAAATTATACCACAGATTATAAAAACTACTGAAATATGGACTGGGGAAAAGAGCAGCAGATAAATAGTTATCTGCTGGTTCACCAAGAGAGGTAATACATTTAAATAACTACAGAAAAATATTTCACAAACATGTTATATACAGATGAGTAAATAAGGTACATGAAGAAAGTACCATAAAACATTCAAAAATATTAATTTCTACTATAAGGGGCTAGTATGAGCTGCTGTATAGATAAATAACCTTGTACATAAAAAGTTAGAGCAATCCAAGAAGTGCTTATACATACTGCAGCAAAATGTAAAGATAAAATATTCAAGAATACATACACTAAGTTATATACTATTATGGAAATATTTACCATAAAATTCAAGTAATACAAGCAAATATTGATAACTTCCTGTAAACAGTATTAATAGAATTAGGTTCATATGCTTTGAAATGCAGCGCACAGCTGCAGAAAACTTATATATAAGAACATAAACATAATGCTGTAAGAATGAAATATGACATGAAGGACTGAATACAAGTTTAGGTTCCAATAACTGAACTTGGTCAATAATGACAGCATAAAAAACTTTTTTTTATATAAAAAACTTATACTTTCTATTTGAAATAGATCTCTTAAAAATACAGCCGAAACTCAATGCAGAGTAAAATTTTAACAAAAAACATAACTTTCAAGCGTTTTAAAATATGATGTGCTTAAACTCAATATCAGAGAGGATGGAATACTTTAAACTACACTGTTTTAAGGTGAAAAGTAAAAACTCGTACTGAAAATAATCATACTTAATCAGGAAACTGGTGAGAAAGAAATGGCTGATAAAGTCTAGCAAGCTTCATTGAAGGATGCTGTTGGGCAAGTTTCAGCTTCCTGTGCAAGTATTTATCAGTAACTCTGTATTTATATGAAAAGGCAATACTTTTGACTGATAATCCACCTGACAAGAAATGGGGAATTTTACTTTTTCATATGATGACTTAATGAGGTCAACAGAAAGACAGCTAGACAAAAGGCTGCCTGTGACAGGCATATAAAATTTGAGCTTACACATCCTTTGATAAAACGTATGACCTTACTCAAAGCATGTTTTCAAATGATGACAACTGTCACTGCTGCTCTAGGCACACTATCAACTGAGTCAAAACAATATTTCAAGAGTTTACAGGACTACTGTTACTTTTCCCTCACTGGAATCTAGCATGTTTCTCAACTTCCTTTTAATGCCCAAAGGCCTAATGTTTCAACTAGCTGAATCTAACGAAAGTGACTGAGCTTAGTGTGTGAGATTATCCTAGTGACAAAACTCTTCAAATGTGTTAAACATTACAGGAACCCTTGCAAACGTTTGAGACAATAAGCATTTAAGAAAGTTCTGTTTCAGACCACTTGAAACATTCGGTCTAAGCATTTACTGCTTCAATAAAGACCAAGTTTGAGAAGGTAATCATGAAGATTAAAAGAGATGTTTGTGATATCAGAGAACAAGAAGTTATATACTCACCATAACGTTTGATGTATGTAGTCCATCGTGCCTTACATTCTTACCCGTGGGTTCGAAGCCAAACCTCTGCTCTGTTCGGCCATACTCTAGCTCGAAGTCTTCAATTGGCTCGTGGCTAAGAGGTATCCCATCATGCAACTGGTCTATTCCCCAGATCCTGTTTGCTGCAAGCTCTCACACATACACACTGAGAAGAAGAACAACCACAACAGAAAGAACTACTGACACCTAGAGACAATACCTCCAGGAGGGGGATGGAGGGAGGGTTAGTATGAATGTAAGGCGAGATGGACTACATATGTAATATATATGGTGAGTACATAACTTCTTGATGTTATGTAGTCCAATCTCACCTTCATTCTTACCCGTGGGACACTGTCCCTAGCACCTTGATCTTGGGTGGCTCAGTGAAAAATACTCTTGAGCACAGTGGAACCAAAGGAAGATCTGCTTCTAGAGACCAGATCTAATTTGTAGTGACTAATAAAGGTATGAGGCGAAGCCCATGTTGCTGCAGCACAAATATCATCCATAGACATCCTAGCCTGAAATGCAGTTGAGGTAGCCACAGATCGTGTAGAATGAGCCTTCACTTTAAAGGGTAATTCTTTGCCACTGGAAGCATAAATAAATGAGATGCAATCGGAGATCCAGTGAAACAAGGTTACCTTAGAAACCGGAACCTCAAGTCTAGTGTCTGAAAACGAGACAAACATTTGATCTGATTTCCTGAAATCTTTCGTCCTATGTAAATAGAAATGCAATTGTCTGTGGACATCCAGCTGATGAAACTTAAATTCTGCTTTGTTGGACAATTCAGGAAAAAACACAGGCAACTCAATGGATTGGTTGATATTGACAACAGAGGCAACCTTTGGAACAAAAGAAAGGTTGGTTCTTAAGAAGACCCTATCTTTGTGAAACACCAAATAAGGTGGTCTAATCGATAATGCTTGGAGTTCAGAGACCCACCTAGCTGAAGTTATGGCTACCAAGAATACTGTCTTCCATTACAAGAATTTAATGTCACACATAGCTGCGGGCTCAAAGGGAGTTGAGGTGAGCTTCTGTAATAGAAAATTGAGGTCCCTTGGCATCACTGGATCAAAGACTGGAGGTCAAAGTAACAATGTCCCTCTTATAAAAGCCATACAAAGCCTATGAGCCATAAGGTTGGGCTCATTAGCAACGTGAAAGGTAGAAATTGCTGCCAATTGAACTTTAATGGTTGCTGCAGCTGAACCTTGACTAAACAGTTGAGAAAGAAATTTCAATATTGTGGAAATAGGCGCTGTATAAGGATCGATATGTCTCTCATGGCCCCAAACAGAAAATCTCTTCCACTTACTGGAATACATCTTCCTGGTAGAAGGCTTGTGGGAAGATGATAGAATATAGACCACTTCCGGTGAAAAATCATGAAGCCTGACTAAGGACAGAACTGGAACAGCCAAGCTGTCAACCTGAGGGTCTGGATGGAAGGATGGAACTGTCCTGACATATGAGTCAGCAGATCTGGAACTGGGTCCAGAATCCAGGGCTTGTCCATTAGATAGGGTTGAAGGAAGGAAAACCAAATCTGATGAGGCCAGTGTGGGGCAGTGAAGATCATTTTGCTCCTCACAGACTGTGCTTTCTGAATGACCTTTGATATCAGAGGTAATGGTGGAAAGGCATAAAGAAGACCTGAGGGCCAATCGTGAGCCAGAGTGCCCCTGGGTGTCTCCCCGTCCGGGGGGATAAGGGTGAAGTAGCTGCTGCATTTGGCATTGAGGGGGCTGGTAAATAGATCTCAGCAAAGCTGACCATCTGTGGAATATCTCTTCCACAACATAATTGTTCAGGGACTACTCGTGATGCATTAGGATAGCTCTGCTCAGCCTGTTGGCAATCACGTTGGACTTCCCCGGTATATGCATTGCAACTAGAAAGCCTTGGGAAGACACTGCCCACTGCCAAACTCGAAGTGCCTCTCTGCAAAGGGGGTATGATTTGGTTCCTCCCTACTTGTTTAGGTACCACACCACCGACATGTTGTCTAAGTGGATTGCAATTGTCCCTAGAGGGAGAGAGCTCTGAAGTGCTTGCAACGCTAATAGCACTTCTCTCATCTCCAAGACATTGATATGCAAATGGGTCTTGTGATCCTGCCACGTGCCTTGGACAGTCCTTCCAAGATAATGCCCCCCCACCCGATCTGGGAGGCATCCGTGGTCACAGGGGCAACTGGAGAAGATGGGACAAAGGGCTTGCCCAAGTTGAGATTGCTGGCCTGAAGCCACCGGCATAGATCCTGCTTGCACACGTCCATAATCAGAATAAAATGTGAGAGTGGGAGATGCTGCAGTGACCATTGGGTGAAAAGCAGCCACTGAAGAACCCTCATGCTCAGCCTGGCAAGGGGAACTAGCGTGATTGTGGCAGCCATGGTCCCTAATAACTTGAGGACCACTTTTGCCCTGACCTTCTTCAGTAAGGTGTAGACCTGCTGTTACAGAGCCTGAATTCTCTCTTCTGGTAAGAAGGCCCTCATGAGCACTGTATCTAGTTCGGCGCCAATGAAAGTGACACGCTGCGAGAGCAACAAGGCAGACTTTTTCCAATTTAGAGTAATTCCTAACCATTGGCACAGTGTATGGTGTTGTCCCTGGTCTGTAACAGTAGATGCCTGGTGGTGGCAGAAAGGAGCCAGTCGTCCAGGTATGGAAACACTTGGAATCCCTGATGTTTCAAGTGAGCCATTACCACTGCCATGCATTTATTGAACACCCTGGTGGCTGTGGTGAGACCTAAAGGCAGAGTGTGAAACTGAAAATGACTGGCTCCCAGCCAGAAGCGTAAGTGACTTCTCGATTCCCTGTCCATCTTGATATGGGTAGTAAGCATCTTTGAGGTTGATGGAGCACATCCACACATCTTTCCCTAACAGAGGGAGTATTGACTGTAAGGTGACCATGTGGAACTTGGACTTTTGTACATGAAGGTTCAATCGGCTGAGATCCAAGATGGGTCTCAGGTCACCTGTTCTTTTCAGCACCAAAAAGAATCTGGAGTAAGTCCCTAATCCTACTTGGTCTGTGGGGACAGGCTCCCTTTGAAAGTAACTTTTTTATTTCTAAAGTTGTGGAATCCCTGTGACTGGGTGGAATGTCTGGGATTCTCTTGGATGGCAGGAGAGGAGAAGAGAAAGGGATATGATAACTTCTGGAAATTATCTTTAATACCCACTCGTCTTGGGTGACTTCTTGCCAGGCTTCTGGGTATAAAGAAATGCGACCCCTGACCAGCTCCAGAGACATACAGTTGGGCCTCCCTTCAGAAGCGCTGGTAGGGAGAACCATGAAAGGAATCATGATCCCCCTGGTTACGCGGGCCTCCTCTGCTTCTAGGGCAGTGTCTACCTGAATTTCCACCCCCTCCCCTGCCTCCGGATGGGAAATCACTTTGTGCACCTTGAAAAAACCTATGCGACTTCCTGAATCACATTTTCCCACCCTTCTGGCCCTTACGGTAAGATGTAGAAGGCATGGAAAAACAGACTCCCACAACAGACAGGATTTTTCCTTCCTGCTCGCACCTAGTGAGAGTGTCCTTCACCTTGGTTCTGAACAACGATGAACCGTCAAATGGGGCATTGGTGAATGTAGACTTGAAGGCCTCAGCGAAATTGCACAGGCACATCCAGGAGTGTCTCCTGAGAGAGACTCTGGAACCCGCAGCCCTACTCACTCCATTGGCTGCATATGAGATCAGCCTCATGGAGGAGTTGGTAAGGGAATTTAGGGTAGACATCTGTGCATTGACCTTCTGTGCCACGGCATCAGAAATGTTACCCTGTAGAGAATCTCCTAGTTCTTTCAGGAGATCTCTCTGGAGCCTCATAAAATGCATCAGATAGTTCAGCGACTGCAGTGTAAAGGCCGCTGAGGTAAACACATGCTTCCCATACCTGTCCATCACCCAGGACTTCTTGTTAGGTGGATGGACAGTAGACGAAGTTTCAGCAAGTTCCTTCTTGGTGGCTGCTGCCATCACCATGGCATCTACTGGAACGTCTTTAGATAGATACTCCTTGTCAGAGGGGGCGGACAAAAACTTATTGGTCTCCTTGGGACCAGTTACACAGTATCAGGAGTTTCCCCACACCTTTCATCAGACAAGATCTAATAGCTCATCAAAAGGGGTAGAAACCCAAGAGGCAGATGGTTGAGACCTGAAAGCCTTCAGGAACACAGACTCCTCATCAGAAATGGGATTTGGATGGCCAGCCATCTCTCTACTTCAGGATCTCCAGGATATCTGAAAAAGAGATATCTTCAGAAGACGACTTGGGGGACCCCCTCTAACTCCTCGAGGTCGGTATCTGACTTGAGACACACATCCGGGGAGTCAAGGTGTTTCCTCT
Organism: Protopterus annectens; assembly: GCF_019279795.1. Lineage (NCBI taxonomy): Eukaryota > Metazoa > Chordata > Ceratodontiformes > Protopteridae > Protopterus > Protopterus annectens. The sequence continues at coordinate 949,802,421 of NC_056741.1, read as the reverse complement.
TACAGAATCTCTTTCTGGTGGGCTCCTCAGGCAAAAACTCTGGGGAGACATCAGAAAGTTGGGGACCACTCATGGAGGAATCCTGAGGCTTCAGGTCTCCACTGACCATGGATACAGAGCAATCCGAAACTGACATCGGTGCTGGAGGGGGCAGAGTATCGGTTCCATAGGATGCAGCTGACGACCTGGTCAGCACACTCCTCATAACCTTGAAGGCTGATATCCCTGGCTCCGAAGGCCGACTAACTGAAGATGAAACAGTAGTAGCCCTCAGCGCCAAGGAGATGAGGTTGGGTCCAAGCTCACTTGGGCCGAAGCATCAAGAGGAAGGCTCGGAACCAACGAAGATCGATCCGAGACCTCCCCCTCAGGTCCGACTGGAGAAATGTGAACCCATGACCCCGTGGACAGAGCTGACAGGGTCAGAGTGGAAATCAGAATCGAGAGGCCAGGCCAGGCTACTGGAACCAACCTCATGGCACCCGATGGCACCGACAACTCTGGCTCCAAAGCCTGGGAAAGGCTTGGAGGAGGAACATCAAAGGATGAAGAGGCCATAAGCTCTGGAGCTGACTGGGTCAGAGCCGAAATCAATTTATCCAACACAGATGACTGAAGCAGTTTCTTCACCAGCCTAGCAACGTCCTCATCAGAAAGGGTCCTGGAAGACCTGGAAGATAAAGTAGGAGATCTGGATCACCCTACAGAAGGGGACTTACATGAAGGAGAACCCGGTCGAAAAACTGGAGACCAGCTCTGAACCAAAATATCCATGACCAGCTCCGAAAGGCTGGGAGCCGATATGGACTTAGTCAAAAGACTACCTTCTTTTGGCACCAAGGGCAATGGAACCAAAGAAGGAGAAGCTGTTCTAGCAACTTTCTCTGGCGGCTCCGAAGAAACAGAAACTTTTTGTCCTTTTTAGCAGGAGAGGATAATGCACTGGAAGACTTGGCCAAGTCTTCCTCAGAGTGTTTAAGCAGTCCTTTCAAAATGTGCTTGTTTTTCCTCTCCTGTAGCAAAAGAGGACTGAAAGAATGACAAAACAAGCAGGACTCTTGGAGGTGAACAGCTCCCCAAGCAGTACATGCACACAGAGTACCCATCATTTAAAGACATTTTATTGCTGCATTCAACACACTTTTTAAAGCCCAAAGGCCTGTGTTCCTTAGGATCCTTGGACATGCTGAAAGGAACAAATTAATATGTACACGCACTAGACCCAACTAGCAAGAAACAGAGCCTCTAACTCAAACGGCCCAGAAACCGGTGGGAAAACAATAGGTAGGACTAGGTCCTCTAACTCAAATGGGCCTAGCCTGGGGAAACAAAGGCAGGAAAGCACCACTAGCCAGACACAACACTAAACGCTAACATAATGGAGCACCAAACCAAAGACCACACAGAAACAATGGGGAGGACTAGGTCCACTAACTTAAATGGGCATAACCTGTGGGGAAAGGAAATGAACGGGATACCCAAACAGCCAGACAAGGGCATGAAAAACAGCCAGAGAAACAAATACAGGCAGTAAAACATGCACACACAAAGAGCTATGAAAATAGCTTTTTTGAGCAACAAGTCAACAGTTTATAAAAATTAAAAAAAAAATATATACTTACCCACGGCCAAAAGCGAGACCACGTCCGAGCTTAACGAGTGGCAAACAAGACCTGGGGAACAGAGGTATTGCATGATGGGATACCTCTTATCCACGAGCCAATTGAAGACTGAGCTAGAGTATGGCCGAGTTGGAGCCGAGGTTTGCCTCCGAACCCATGGGTAAGAATGAAGGCGAGATTGGACTACATAACATCAAACAATATGCCACAGTAATACTGAAGAAAAAAAATATATTGCTTTCCATATGACAATGGAGATGCATTCCCCATTCTTTTTCATTTGGGGTTGTTTTTTTTGGTACTGACACATGTTTGCCTTATTGAAACATGAACTCAACACTTCCCTTCCCAGAAGAGACCACCATCGGTCCTTAATGTTTTTCTGTGGAAACAGACTTTTTTCCAATCAGTTTTTTGTAATGTATAGAGGGCAGAACAAGAACCATAGAGCTGAAGAGTTCCGTATTGAAGATAAACTGTGGGAACTGGAGAAACACTAAACTCCTGTACAACATGCATTCAGTGCACCAAATTTTTCACTTCCAGTATAATTTAAGTAGGTCTGAATCTGCATACACATCACTGGTAATGAAGGTGCTGGCTGAATAAGTGGAGGCTGCAGTGGTACTTAAAAGAATGACTGCATCTCTGTGTTGGAACAATAGCTGTGCCGGCCTCAGAACTATTTGTCATATAACCAGTAGTTCTGAAGCCTGCAGGGGAAGGAGCTTTTTTCTTTGTTACAGATTCTGCCTTATTGTGGTGATCTGCTTCATTCTGCTTTAGCAGGTTCAAACAAGTATTTCTTCTTTCTTCCTCAACTTTTCAAAAAGTTTAAGATGCAGTTGATATCATTCAACCTCCTTAATTTTGTTGCCATAATAAATCTTCTGCATTCTTCACAGTCCTCTCCACTGCTATCAAGGCTTAAGTAATTTAAGTATAACATGTTGACATCTTTAGATGTTATAAGTATATCATTATGTCATTACTATATCTCTAGACAGTCAAAGGATTTTGTTGCCATAGCAAAAGACTTTGTCCATTACAAGGAACAATAAACAATGACAATGAGTAGAAGACTGAAAAATAAAATAAATAAAACATCAGAAAAGTCGGGTCTATATCAGAATCACGAATGTTCACAATGTCGAATCTGACATTGTCGACACGTAAACAGTGAAACCGTAGAACATCGGAGAGGTAAAGGGAGATTTCCATTTACTTCAATGTAGTGCGGTCTCAGAGTTGGAATATTTAAGTAGCGGGGGGTGTCCCCACGTGGGGGGTGCATGGGGCTTGCCCCCCTTCTTAAAGCAGGTAGGTGTATTTTTTGACTTTTTGTGATGTTTTTATTAGGTGTTTGATGTTACTGGACTTCGACGATATGGTGTCGATAACATCATATTCAAAGTTCAGTAACTTCGAGCATCTAATATAAACCCAAAAAGTCCGGGACACAATGAAATAGAAGAGATGAAGAAAATATGGGGCTATACAGGATATACAAGGGAGTCTTGCACTACCTACAACTGCACGTAAGCAACCGCAGGATCTACCCTGGTTCCTCAGAGAAATTACTACTAAAAGGAATTCTTATCAGAAAAAGTGCACACGAGGTACTGTCTGTGACCTTCTACAAAGAGAATCTTATAGCTGTTAACAAAAATATTTAGCTTCTACTTTGTAATAACGATCAGGTTAGCTCATAATTTTGCTGCATTATATTTTATTTTCTGTCATGTCTCACCTTCTAGAAAAGATTTCATTTACACTTTAACACACAAAGCATTCAGTACTGTAGCTAACAAATAGGACAGCAGTTCTGTATTTCTTGGAATATACCTCTCAAGTGTATCTCATTACGAGGAACATACCTCATTTGGGGTCTTAAAAAGTTCATGTTCCTCAAAGTTCCTCAATGTTCCACACTGAAAGACTCTGTCACACATTCAGTGTTAGGAATTTTTTTTAAGTGAAATCCATGGTAAATAGAAATGAATCATATTAATTCATTAAAATATCTTCTTTATAAGTAAAACCAGCATATTTTAACCATCCTTTGGCCTTCCTAGGTGAAGTTGTTAGTAAGCCATTAGTATTTGTTCCACATTTTGCCCATTTGTTCCACATTATGAGGGCTAGTGTTCCTCATTTTGAAGATGGAAGGTTGAGAGCTACCTAATCTGGCTCTTCAGGAAGGGAATGAGATGAGTGATTTAACAGATTCATTCAGAGTGGTGCATCTTGCAGAAGAAATACATTGCTTTAAATGCTTTATCAAGGTGGAAAATTCTTTAAGTTCCCAGTTATTATGATGCTAATACAGACTCTGTTACATCAAATCAATGGTAATTTCTAGACCACTCCTGCATGATTCTGAACATATACAATGGCAATAAAGGAGACATTAAATCTCTTTTCCTGCAACAAGGTAGAGCAAACCAAATACAGTAGACAGTCGATTATCTGAACATCGATTATCAGATCAGTCCATTATCAGAACCAGATGTCCAAAGTTTTTGGGTGGGAAAAATCATAAAGTCTGAAAATGTAAACATTATTTGCATTTGCCTGAGCATGTTTTTTGAGCTTGTAGCCAGTTCATGTGTGAAAAATATTCGTTATTGTCTGCTGGAATTGCTGAATGGTTGAAAAGTGCATTTGTGCATGCAGCAAAAAACAAGATTTTAGAAGTTGTTTACCCAGTTCAATTATATAAAATGAGAAAGAATAGATATACGCTGAAGCAACACGTTCCAATAGCAAAAAATGTATAAAAAATCAAAGTCATAAACGGAACGTGAGGGCCTGAGAACTATCTCAATTACCAAAATCCAACAATGTCGCCAAGAGAGTACCAGCAACAAAAATGTGCAGAAAAGCAGCAGATTAAAAGTCCATAGCTCGACAAAAATGCGATAACAACGATGGTAGTAGGAACGTTCTTTATTCACACAACATAGGCTCAGTAAGCGCTTTCACCATGCTTGGCTTCCTCAGACTGTAACAAACCATCTAACACCACAGTCATTTAAATACTATTACACAGATCTAAACAATTATTCAATCACCACGTAATGAAATATTTAAAGAGGCCCTGAAGCCTAACACTCTTGCTTAGTTAAAATACATTGCATATGTAGTTTAAAAAACTCACAGATATAAAACACTTGTGATTCTAAAAACATTCACAAAAATAAAATATACACAAAATACAAAGAGAAATATACTAGAAAAGTGCAATTATGTATGTACATAGAGGTACATTCATAAAAATATGTACATAATCTATTCCTCTGACAAACCTCAACAATAGGAAGATGCATTGATGTCTTTCTTCAACATGGGATGGATACTGACCTTGTCCACCTTAGCTCCATTTCCAGTGTATAATTCTCAACATCCTCTAATATTAGTTTGAATATGTTGTATAGCTAGGACGTGAATTTATGTTGCTCATTGGTTGACATCTGATGTCTAGCTAATGCATTGTTCCAATATTTCACTCTCATTTTATAACAATGCTCTCTGATCCTCTCTCTGAATTGCCTGTTGGTTTTACCAATGTAAAACGCATTACAGGCGGAACAGAGTGCAAGGTAGACTAAATTCTTAGACTTACAATTGGTCCCTGTCATGAAAGTAAATATCTGCCCTGTCATGGGCTGCTGGAAAGTGGTACTATCATTAATAAACCCACATTGATTACACACCAAATGGGAATATCCGTGCCACTTTTATGGCAGAGAATCTCTTTTAAATTCTTCTTATTTTTGTACATGTACTTTGGTTTGTCCAACCAAATCCTTGATCTCATTATCAACACATAATACTGCCCAATGTTTCTCAATAATACCCTTCACATTATAGGCATCTTGAGTATAGTAACACTAGTATTTCTATGCCCATGCATACACACATTTTCTCTAACCTCATTACTCCAAGTGTTATCAGAGAAATATGGTCGGGCTGCAGTAGTCCTTAAACCTCCGGTTTCTTTTATAACTTTATCCACTTCAACACTATTATATGATCTGGCTATTAACCTGCTTCTCAAACTCGAAATCTCTCCATGATAACCTTCATCTAGCGGATCAAAGCGAGGCGCCTCATTGCTTGACCTCTCATTGGATGCATACGTGTTCTTATAACAGCTCTTTCTATGAACAGCTGTATTCAACATACCATTCTGTAATCTGATTAAATCTACATCCAGGAATGATAACTTATCCCTGGAGTAAGTCATAGTAAATTTCAAAAAGTGGGTTGTATTGTTCATGAAAGCTGCAAATTCTAATAGTTCTACTTCAGTCCCCTCCCATATAAGAGGTCATCCACGAATCTCTTATAGAATCTAACATTCTGTTGACATAGCGTGTTAGGTAGTAATACCTCCCTCTCCCAATAAGGTTGGCATAGCTATTGGCACAGGATGTGCCCATAGCATACAGCTCTTCATCAAACAGAAAAACATTGTTTTCCAAGATGACTTCCAATCATATGCGTTTCCATACTAGAATATTTCTTCAAATAACTTTGCACATATTCTACACCACAATCATTCGAATGACCGACATCAAATGTGACCAGATAATAATCACTGTTCTCATCCAATCTGCTAACATGTTCATACAAACTAACAAGAAACTCTTTACTGTCTCTCAAGATAACATCGTTAGAATTTATGACAGGTCTTAAATATTTTCCACATAAAGTGAAAAAATGGTTATCAACCAGCCCTCTCCAGAGACAATGGGCCTCATGGAGGGTTTCATCCGGTTCTTATGGACCTTGGGAGGCCTTTCAGTACAGGTATTAAGGGATCATTGACCCTTAAAACTTGGATATATTCTTATCTATAATGCCACTCTTGAGTAAATCATCAATATCATCACTTGCTCCATATTCAACTTACTATAGAGCGAGTGTCGCTATACATCCATCACACAGTGTCCTACCACAGCATCCATAATGGGGCAATGATTATGGAGTCATCATTCTTAGACTATTTAATGCTTGTCTTTGGGTAAAGGTCATGTTTCTACCATAGTTGTCACTATAATATTCATATAGGTCATTCTCCACTAACCTGCCATATGTTTCTAATACAGGATGTAATACTGGAACATATGTACTGGTAGGCTTGAAACTATTTACACTGGAACTATTATCATCCGAGTTCCCAAATTGTAATCTTAGTTGGATGTTTCTAACAAACATCCTAATGTCAATCAATGTGTCAGTAATATCACTCCTTCTAGTAGGAATGAATGTCAATCCCTTATTCAATACAATTTCTTCATCTGAACTCAGTACCCTATTAGACAGATTTATTATAATTGATTCCCTTTCTGCTCCACATCTTCTTTATGGTTGGACCTGCTGACTCTGTGTCCATAACCTTCCGTTTTTGACGCCCCTGCTCATGGAGCTGGCTCTCCCTTGAATCGGGGTGACTGTATCGGGAAAGGGGTATCCCTACTGTTGACATCATCAATCTTTCTATATTCTATAATTTTCCTCCTCACCACAGGCTGATTGACATTATTAGTTTGAACATTACCTACATCCTGTTTATTAGTTGTTAATGTTTCATTCACACTGTTATCATTATTACTTTTCTTATTAACCGTAACAACAGACGGATATAAATTCACACTCTCAGAGTTATCTGAAGCAAGGATATTATTCTCATTATCCATCACTTCACTATTAACAGTCCCGATACAACCCTGTCAAAGATAGCAACAGAAATTTGAAAATAAATGGGGCAAATATCTGAACATGATTATGCAAATAATTACTGTCCTTAGTTGCTTGAATTATACTGATTACGTCCAACTGAGAAAATACACAGGTGTAGCTAGAGATAAGTATAGGCAGCCTATAATTTTACATAGTCAAGGCTACCATATACACAGGGGATGTTATCCTGAGGCCTGGCACACGTTCAATATGAAATGTGAGTAGTTAGAAACTGCTTGCACCACAGATTACATTCAGTGGTACCCAAGTTGGAGCACCATAAGGAAGCCTGAGGGACTTCTCCAGTTTTTGAACAGTTTTATTTTTTTCTATAAGTTTTGATCATGTACATTATAACAAATGTCTAATGCTAACATAGTACATAGGCATGTAAAAAAATTACATCAAATGGTACTTTGTGAATGAATTTCTTATACATTGCCATTTTGAATTATATAAAAACTTGAAACATCTTTTGATATTGAATTAGTTTTAAAAATGACAAAGGAAGTTTACATCGGCTAGGGCGACGCTAGGAGTCGATAGATTAATGGACAATGTCTCACTGTTTGAGAAAAGACTTTTAGACCAAAAGAAACAGAAAATTGAAAGGGACACCTATGACTTTACTAACGGCCAAATATTTGTTTGGCCGAGGACTATGCATAGTAAGACCGATAAGAGGGTCCAGGCGAGTGCAGCTAATGAGACTAGCTCTGTTCCTAATACAGTTGAGCATGTGATTCATAACAACGATTCAGTCTATGCTACACAAAGTAAACAGGGTTGTATCGGGACTGTTAATAGTGAAGTGATGGATAATGAGAATAATATCCTTGCTTCAGATAACTCTGAGAGTGTGAATTTATATCCGTCTGTTGTTACGGTTAATAAGAAAAGTAATAATGATAACAGTGTGAATGAAACATTAACAACTAATAAACAGGATGTAGGTAATGTTCAAACTAATAATGTCAATCAGCCTGTGGTGAGGAGGAAAATTATAGAATATAGAAAGATTGATGATGTCAACAGTAGGGATACCCCTTTCGATACAGTCACCCCGATTCAAGGGGAGGACGCATGAGCAGGGGCCGTCAAAAACGGAAGGTTATGGGCACAGAGTCAGCAGGTCCAACCATAAAGAAGATGTGGAGCAGAAAGGGGAATCAATTATAATAAATCTGTCTAATAGGGTACTGAGTTCAGATGAAGAAATTGTATTGAATAAGGGATTGACATTCATTCCTACTAGAAGGAGTGATATTACTGACACATTGATTGACATTAGGATGTTTGTTAGAAACATCCAGCTAAGATTACAATTTGGGAACTCGGATGATAATAGTTCCAGTGTAAATAGTTTCAAGCCTACCAGTACATATGTTCCAGTATTACATCCTGTATTAGAAACATATGGCAGGTTAGTGGAGAATGACCTATATGAATATTATAGTGACAACTATGGTAGAAAGAGGAAAGGTAGATACAACATGACCTTTACCCAAAGACAAGCATTAAATAGTCTAAGAATGATGACTCCATAATCATTGCCCCTGCAGATAAGTGAGGTCCGATTGTTATTATTTATGCTGTTGTATATAGGGACACTGTCCAGATGTTGAGCGACACCTCGCTCTATAGTAAGTTGAATATGGAGCAAGTGATGATGAAAGTGTTTCGTGTATATGACACTATTGATGATTTACTCAAGAGTGGCATTATAGATAAGAATATATCCAAGTGTTAAGGGTCAATGATCCCTTAATACCTGTACTGAAAGGCCTCCCCAAGGTCCATAAGAACCGGATGAAACCCTCCATGAGGCCCATTGTCTCTGGAGAGGGCTGGTTGACGCAACCATTTTCACTTTATGTGGAAAAATATTTAAGACCTGTCATAAATTCTAACGATGTTATCTTGAGAGACAGTAAAGAGTTTCTTGTTAGTTTGTATGAACATGTTAGCAGATTGGATGAGAACAGTGATTATTATCTGGTCACATTTGATGTCACCAGTCTTTTCACGGTCATTCGAATGATTGTGGTGTAGAATATGTGCAAAGTTATTTGAAGAAATATTCTAGTATGGAAGCATATGATTGAATTATTGGCGTTATTTCTTGAAGTCATCTTGGAAAACAATGTTTTTCTGTTTGATGAAGAGCTGTATCTGCAAAGGGATGGCGTAGCTATGGGCACATCCTGTGCCAATAGCTATGCCAACCTAGTTATGGCTTATTGGGAGAGGGAGGTATTACTACCTAACACGCTATGTCAACAGAATGTTAGATTCTATAAGAGATTCGTGGATGACCTCTTTTTTATATGGGAGGGACTGAAGTAGAACTATTAGAATTTGCAGCTTTCATGAACAATACAACCCATTTTTTGAAATTTACTATGACTTACTCCAGGGATAAGTTATCATTCCTGGATGTAGATTTAATCAGATTACAGAATGGTATGTTGAATACAGCTGTTCATAGAAAGAGCTGTTATAAGAACACCTTACTGCATAGAACGAGTATGCATCCCCTTCACGTTTTCAATAACGTAATGAGAGGTCAAGCAATGAGAGCGTCTCGCTTGAATCCGTTAGATGAAGGTTATCATGGAGAGATTTCGAGTTTGAGAAGCAGGTTAATAGCCAGATCATATAATAGTGTTGAAGTGGATAAAGTTATAAAAGAAACCGGAGGTTTAAGGACTACTGCAGCCCGACCATATTTCTCTGATAACACTTGGAGTAATGAGGTTAGAGAAAATGTGTGTATGCATGGGCATAGAAATACTAGTGTTACTTTACCTATTTTTTATACTCAAGATGCCTATAATGTGAAGGGTATTATTGAGAAACATTGGGCAGTATTATGTGTTGATAATGAGATCAAGGATTTGGTTGGACCGAAACCAAAGTACATGTACAAAAATAAGAAGAATTTAAAAGAGATTCTCTGCCATAAAAGTGGCACCGGATATTCCCATTTGGTGTATAATACCAGCGCCTGTGGCAATTGTAATCAATGTGGGTTTATTAATGATAGTACCACTTTCCAGCAGCCCATGACAGGGCAGATATTTACTTTCATGACAGGGACCAATTGTAAGTCTAAGAATTTAGTCTACCTTGCACTCTGTTCCGCGTTTTACATTGGTAAAACCAACAGGCAATTCAGAGAGAGGATCAGGAGCACTGCTATAAAATGAGAGTGAAAGACCCCAACAATGCATTAGCTAGACAACAGATTTCAACCAATGAGCAACATAAATTCACGTCCTAGCTATACAACATATTCAAACTAATATTAGAGGGGGATGTTGAGAATTATACACTGGAAATTGACCTAAGGTGTATTCTACGATGTAGAGCTGAATCTTACCCTGGCCTCAATGACAAGGTCAGTATCCATCCCATGTTGAAGAAAAGGAGATTAAAGAGGCGCTGACATCAATGCATCTTCCTATTGTTGAGGTTTGTCAGAGGAATAGATTATGTACATATTTTTATGAATGTACCTCTATGTACATACATAATTGCACTTTTCTAGTATATTTCTTTTGTATTTTGTGTATATTTTATTTTTGTGAATGTTTTAGAATCACAAGTGTTTTATATCCGTGAGTTTTTAAACTACATATGCAATGTATTTTAACTAAGCAAGAGTGTTAGGCTTCAGGGCCTCTTTAAATATTTCATTACGTGGTGATTGAATAATTGTTTAGATCTGTGTAATAGTATTTAAATGACTGTGGTGTTAGATGGTTTGTTACAGTCTGAGGAAGCCAAGCATGGTGAAAGCGCTTACTGAGCCTATGTTGTGTGAATAAAGAACGTTCCTACTACCATCGTTGTTATCGCATTTTTGTCGAGCTATGGACTTTTAATCTGCTGCTTTTCTGCACATTTTTGTTGCTGGTACTCTCTTGGCGACATTGTTGGATTTTGGTAATTGAGATAGTTCTCAGGCCCTCACGTTCCGTTTATGACTTTGATTTTTATACATTTTTTGCTATTGGAACGTGTTGCTTCAGCGTATATCTATTCTTTCTCATTTTATGTACTGTGCCTTGCTTATACGCTGAGGATATGGCCTGCACCGTTGGAGGAGATGAAATAGAGTTAGCGTATGTTCCTGACGCTAACAGTACCGGAAAAAGGAAGCTAGACAGGTTCGCAGAGTGTGTTGCTGGAAGTGAGAATTTTTTGTTGCTGTTTGAGCCAGATGCTACGCGTGGATCCGAAGAGGATAACGCCGAGGAAATAATGGAGTTAGCTGAACAATTGGAATTGTTGGAGACGAATTTTGTTAAGCTTAAGAGGTTGCAGTTACAACGGCACCATTTTGAGGCGTGCCTGAAGAAACGCATCATTCCCAGGGGACTGAGAGTGTTGAAGATGCCCAGCTCAGGTAACAATTTTCCGGACCTTTTACTTAAATGGCAGAAGCTCAATATGGAATTGAGCTTTAGCTATATGAAATTATTAATAGAATACCATCTACCTGAAGAACTGGCATTACGTGAAGATGTTACAAAGATGTATGAATCTATCACTCGGAAGTTTACATCGGCTAGGGCGACGCTAGGAGTCGATAGATTAATGGACAATGTCTCACTGTTTGAGAAAAGACTTTTAGACCAAAAGAAACAGAAAATTGAAAGGGACACCTATGACTTTACTAACGGCCAAATATTTGTTTGGCCGAGGACTATGCATAGTAAGACCGATAAGAGGGTCCAGGCGAGTGCAGCTAATGAGACTAGCTCTGTTCCTAATACAGTTGAGCATGTGATTCATAACAACGATTCAGTCTATGCTACACAAAGTAAACAGGGCTGTATCGGGACTGTTAATAGTGAAGTGATGGATAATGAGAATAATATCCTTGCTTCAGATAACTCTGAGAGTGTGAATTTATATCCGTCTGTTGTTACGGTTAATAAGAAAAGTAATAATGATAACAGTGTGAATGAAACATTAACAACTAATAAACAGGATGTAGGTAATGTTCAAACTAATAATGTCAATCAGCCTGTGGTGAGGAGGAAAATTATAGAATATAGAAAGATTGATGATGTCAACAGTAGGGATACCCCTTTCCCGATACAGTCACCCCGATTCAAGGGGAGGACGCGCTCCATGAGCAGGGGCGACAAAAACGGAAGGTTATGGACACAGAGTCAGCAGGTCCAACCATAAAGAAGATGTGGAGCAGAAAGGGGAATCAATTATAATAAATCTGTCTAATAGGGTACTGAGTTCAGATGAAGAAATTGTATTGAATAAGGGATTGACATTCATTCCTACTAGAAGGAGTGATATTACTGACACATTGATTGACATTAGGATGTTTGTTAGAAACATCCAGCTAAGATTACAATTTGGGAACTCGGATGATAATAGTTCCAGTGTAAATAGTTTCAAGCCTACCAGTACATATGTTCCAGTATTACATCCTGTATTAGAAACATATGGCAGGTTAGTGGAGAATGACCTATATGAATATTATAGTGACAACTATGGTAGAAAGAGGAAAGGTAGATACAACATGACCTTTACCCAAAGACAAGCATTAAATAGTCTAAGAAATGATGACTCCATAATCATTGCCCCTGCAGATAAGGGAGGTCCGATTGTGATTATGGATGCTGTGGTATATAGGGACACTGTACGCCAGATGTTGAGCGACACCTCGTTCTATAGTAAGTTGAATATGGAGCAAGTGATGATGAAAGTGTTTCGTGTATATGACACTATTGATGATTTACTCAAGAGTGGCATTATAGATAAGAATATATCCAAGTTTTTAAGGGTCAATGATCCCTTAATACCTGTACTGAAAGGCCTCCCCAAGGTCCATAAGAACGGATGAAACCCTCCATGAGGCCCATTGTCTCTGGAGAGGGCTGGTTGACGCAACCATTTTCACTTTATGTGGAAAAATATTTAAGACCTGTCATAAATTCTAACGATGTTATCTTGAGAGACAGTAAAGAGTTTCTTGTTAGTTTGTATGAACATGTTAGCAGATTGGATGAGAACAGTGATTATTATCTGGTCACATTTGATGTCACCAGTCTTTTCACGGTCATTCCGAATGATTGTGGTGTAGAATATGTGCAAAGTTATTTGAAGAAATATTCTAGTATGGAAACGCATATGATTGAATTATTGGCGTTATTTCTTGAAGTCATCTTGGAAAACAATGTTTTTCTGTTTGATGAAGAGCTGTATCTGCAAAGGGATGGCGTAGCTATGGGCACATCCTGTGCCAATAGCTATGCCAACCTAGTTATGGCTTATTGGGAGAGGGAGGTATTACTACCTAACACGCTATGTCAACAGAATGTTAGATTCTATAAGAGATTCGTGGATGACCTCTTTTTTATATGGGAGGGACTGAAGTAGAACTATTAGAATTTGCAGCTTTCATGAACAATACAACCCATTTTTTGAAATTTACTATGACTTACTCCAGGGATAAGTTATCATTCCTGGATGTAGATTTAATCAGATTACAGAATGGTATGTTGAATACAGCTGTTCATAGAAAGAGCTGTTATAAGAACACCTTACTGCATAGAACGAGTATGCATCCCCTTCACGTTTTCAATAACGTAATGAGAGGTCAAGCAATGAGAGCGTCGCTTGAATCCGTTAGATGAAGGTTATCATGGAGAGATTTCGAGTTTGAGAAGCAGGTTAATAGCCAGATCATATAATAGTGTTGAAGTGGATAAAGTTATAAAAGAAACCGGAGGTTTAAGGACTACTGCAGCCCGACCATATTTCTCTGATAACACTTGGAGTAATGAGGTTAGAGAAAATGTGTGTATGCATGGGCATAGAAATACTAGTGTTACTTTACCTATTTTTTATACTCAAGATGCCTATAATGTGAAGGGTATTATTGAGAAACATTGGGCAGTATTATGTGTTGATAATGAGATCAAGGATTTGGTTGGACCGAAACCAAAGTACATGTACAAAAATAAGAAGAATTTAAAGAGATTCTCTGCCATAAAAGTGGCACGGATATTCCCATTTGGTGTATAATACCAGCGCCTGTGGCAATTGTAATCAATGTGGGTTTATTAATGATAGTACCACTTTCCAGCAGCCCATGACAGGGCAGATATTTACTTTCATGACAGGGACCAATTGTAAGTCTAAGAATTTAGTCTACCTTGCACTCTGTTCCGCCTGTAATGCGTTTTACATTGGTAAAACCAACAGGCAATTCAGAGAGAGGATCAGGGAGCATTGCTATAAAATGAGAGTGAAAGACCCCAACAATGCATTAGCTAGACATCAGATGTCAACCAATGAGCAACATAAATTCACGTTCCTAGCTATACAACATATTCAAACTAATATTAGAGGGGGGGATGTTGAGAATTATACACTGGAAATGGAGCTAAGGTGGATTCTACGATGTAGAGTGGAATCTTACCCTGGCCTCAATGACAAGGTCAGTATCCATCCCATGTTGAAGAAAAGGAGATTAAAGAGGCGCTGACATCAATGCATCTTCCTATTGTTGAGGTTTGTCAGAGGAATAGATTATGTACATATTTTTATGAATGTACCTCTATGTACATACATAATTGCACTTTTCTAGTATATTTCTCTTTTGTATTTTGTGTATATTTTATTTTTGTGAATGTTTTTAGAATCACAAGTGTTTTATATCCGTGAGTTTTTTAAACTACATATGCAATGTATTTTAACTAAGCAAGAGTGTTAGGCTTCAGGGCCTCTTTAAATATTTCATTACGTGGTGATTGAATAATTGTTTAGATCTGTGTAATAGTATTTAAATGACTGTGGTGTTAGATGGTTTGTTACAGTCTGAGGAAGCCAAGCATGGTGAAAGCGCTTACTGAGCCTATGTTGTGTGAATAAAGAACGTTCCTACTACCATCGTTGTTATCGCATTTTTGTCGAGCTATGGACTTTTAATCTGCTGCTTTTCTGCACATTTTTGTTGCTGGTACTCTCTTGGCGACATTGTTGGATTTTGGTAATTGAGATAGTTCTCAGGCCCTCACGTTCCGTTTATGACTTTGATTTTTTATACAGTTCAATTATATGTTTGATTATCCGAACTACCCTAGGTTCCAATTAGTTCGGATAATCAACTCTCTACTATAACTGGTTAAATGAGTAACAGGTCCTGAAGGTATTTTTTGCTATTAATACTCTATATTTTATATATGTTTTTTATATTTTCTAGAGGAGTTGTTGTAGATATACACTTTACATTTATTTATACTACTTTTATAACATGATTATTAATTGATTAATTAAGATGCTCTATTTCTGATTGGTCTGCTACTTAGATATATTTGAGGGAATAGGGACATGGTTTATTTGGCCTGACGGAGCTGATTGTGAAATCGCTTACCTCTTTTATTATTTGTTCCTTACTTTATTAAAAGTTTTTGTTTTATAGCTCCTCGTGCTGTGGTTTGTTCCACTATTTTTATCAGTGTCTTATATTTTATTTTTACATTTTATAGTAGAATATTTATTCTCTGGAGTTTGCCTTTGTTTTTAAATTTTATTGACTCTGTTTCAGAAGAAACTAAAGATACTTCTGCTCTACTACACGTGTAACTAACAGCCTACAGATGCACAACTAAGGGTGTGTCGATTAGTTAACTGGATCACTCACATGCTAGTTAGGCTGAAAAATGCTGTCTCTAACTACACTAAAACTTGGAAATAGTCATAACTGTGCTCATAGAAAGCAGGAAAGCATATCAGCTAAATTTCAATACTTTTGTTGCCTCTAGAGCATCTTGGTTAGAATATAAGGTGGACATCAATAATTTATGGGTTGTCTCTAGATCCTTCTACTTAGTCAAAATCCTAAAGTTTTACAATTCATCTACAGATGTTAATTCATTAAATGATTTATGAATTCATTAATTATAGTAAATACATTGTAATACTTAATTTCCATGGTTTATTCTCAGTCTAATATCACACCTTCTGGTTACAGCAATGACGACTTTGGATTCATAAAAATACTATTAGTGAGATTAGCTGCATATTAAAATGATCATCAGATCAAAAGGTTTTCAGCCATGATTTTTCAAGCCTTTTGCTCACAAGTTAACACCCTTACTTGTGAAACTATAAAACCAGTTTGTACCAACTTTTTTATTTAAAACAATACTAACTCTGATCTGAATTCTGTGGACAAGTAGAGGTCATATGGATTTGTTAATATTGATAATTTCTGACTAA
Source organism: Protopterus annectens (assembly GCF_019279795.1). Taxonomy (NCBI): domain Eukaryota; kingdom Metazoa; phylum Chordata; order Ceratodontiformes; family Protopteridae; genus Protopterus; species Protopterus annectens. The sequence goes on along the minus strand of NC_056741.1, from coordinate 949,785,793 downwards.
AAAGACCAAAAATGGTACTTGTCACTAATGATCATTCTAAACCTTTCAATCTGAATTCATGATTGGCAAAGCAAATGTAAACTATAACACCTACATCTGAATTACTAAAAACTCAGAAAATTGTCTGAAAGAGAAAAAAAAACAAAACAACAGAAATGGCAAGGGAAAATCCAGTCAGTCACTGAACCTACATTCAGTGTAGCAATTCAAAGTTCATGTTTGGCAAGTTGACTGGTTTTACATCCAGTTTTCCCGCAAAAGAGCTATCCCAAGTAACCCAAGCTGGGCAAGTGGACACCGGACAATAGCTTGTTCCAGGGCTGCTAGGCTTTATGGTGGGCACACTGGCCAATAGGGGCACATACACCCCTTCCACCATTAGCATGGGTCCCTGGCATAGGTTTAAGATGGCTGGGACCTCAACCTACTTAACCACTGATAAATATCCATACCCATGACATTAATCAACACGAATGAATCACCTAAAGCCATATTTTACAGAGTGAAGTGGCTAGTCCTGTCTGTGTTCTCCTATCTTGAAGATTGGTTATCAACTGTGGTGTGCACTAAATGAATGGTCTGTACAACACTTCCCCCTTAAGGGCACCATCTGGAGAGTGTGCTGCTGTCCACAACTCCATTCTTTGGTGACTTTGAGATGGAAACACTCAGCATATTTTCAGGAGGTGGGAGGTACCCCAGAGAGATGAAAGGAGAACATGCAAACTCTAAACAGGCATTGGCCAGAGGTCAGGATTGAACCTTGTACCTTCAGCATGGGAGGCGAAGATTTTAACTATTATGCCAATGTCAATACTCCACAGAAGACTAATCCCAGTGGCTCTCCTTGCTTTCGGGATACGAAAGCTAGACAGATTACAACTGCATCTAATGTGTTTCGGGAGATTGTCAGCTATGAATTTACCATGAGGTTTGAAGGAAAGGACAGGGTTAAACCGAGCCAGACATGTGCAGGTTATGACCTGCATAATGGGATAATTCACATATTCTAACTACAGCCCAATCAAGTCTCTCTGATTTGCCAAAATAACATAGCAGGTGATTTGCTACTTTTCACTGTATGTTTGTTATTATGGAGCCACAGTGTGCCATAAACCCTAAAAATCTTAATTTCTTTTCTGCACTCAATTTAGACAGCCAGATGCTTTCAGTACTGTTTGGCTTCTGCAAATAGAGCCATTTGCCTGTTGGTCAACTATGTGTCATTTATAAATAAGGAGAACAGGAGAAAGCCCACAACTAAACTATGACCTACATAACAGGTCAGCATCTCAATATCAGAGATGACTCTATTCAAGGTAACATGGTAGGTTTTGTCAAAAGTTCGTTCTGGGTTTATTTTATTTACCCCCCTTTTCTGCATCACACAATGGTGATTACTTCACAGCTAGAAGCTGACATCTGTAAAGATTGACTCAAAGGCCCTTTATAAGTTTACAAACACCAAACGTTATTGACAACCCCTTTTCTATACTAGCATACTTGGGGTCCATTAAATCAAATATGACAATTTACGTGCAGAGTTATTTTCTCAGATAATACTGGGACTATGCATTTAGCCCAGTGGGTCTAGTAGCTGGCAATAAATGATTTTCTCAAACAACTTGGCTATGGGATGGAGTTTGTTGATGGGATGAAAGTCTTACATGGAAAGAGGGTGGGTAACTTTACTGAGCTGTAATATCAAGAGTACATGTGAGCGAGTCCAGAACATTACCACTGGTCAGTGACAGTGTGTAACTATGTGCAAGCACTTTCACAACAAGAGGTACTGCCAAATTCAGGCATGTAGGATGAAGTTGTGTTAGAACAGGATTACTAGTGACATCAAGCTTGCTCAGACTTTTAGTATACTATTAATTAGTATCATCTTAAAATAAAAGCTAGGAGGTGTATAATGAAAGTTAGATACAGCAGTGATTCAAGGTGCATTATTACTATTTGTAAATGAATGAGATGTGTCTGTTAAGGAAAAGTTTGCTTCTATAAGTTTTAATCAAGGAAAAAAAAAAGCAGCCAGCACCAGAGTGAATAAATCCAAATATTTATTTTGACCAAACAACCAAAAGACCGGTTTCGGCAACAAGCCTTCCTCAGTGATGGCTTGTTGCCGAAATTGATATGTTGGTTGTTTGGTCAAAATAAATATTTGGATTTATTCACTCGGGTGCTGGCTGCTTTTTTGACTTCGAGTTGCTACTTTTGGCCTTTGCATCTGCCTGTCATGCGAGCACATTTTTGGACTGTGTTAATCAAGGAACAAGCCTGACACTTTTGAATGAAATGGAACACTTGAGTCTTCCTGAAAGTTCTTAATAATCCTGAAATGATTACATGGAACATTTGGTCCTTTCTCGTGTGTGTGTGTGTGCATATTTATATATATATATATATATATATATATATATATATATATATATATATATATATATATATATACACACACACACACATACGTGTATATTAGACATTTAGGTTGATATTCTGCAACTCTTTCTAAGAAGAAAAACATCTTATGAGAGAAGGGCCCTGTGTTTGCGTCAACTTCCACCACGATTTATCTATATTTTTAACTGGGACTTCAAGTAACAAGTAAGCTAAGGATGTTTATGTTGCTTCCACCTCATTAAAGTGTACAGTTTTGCTTGAAATACACTTACATTAATGAAGGCTGCTAGAGCTTTAATAAAATCACTCTCATGCAAACCATGCCTTAACTTTTTGCTTCAAAATTGGTTAGCGTGGCTTCTTTAGAGGTAGAGACAGACCTCCCTATGACACTGGCTGTTTTTATCTTAGAACCTTTGAAAGACCCAAATGATGAGTTAACTTAGAAACTGTGATGCACCTTGTTTGACCTGTTTATTACAATGGCATTTACCAAGACATTACTACTTGTCTGAAGGCTTGGGTTACTTTGTTGTGTCACAGTTTGTGCAAGAAGCACTAAGGTGAGAGATCTACTAAGATGGTTCTTGTTTGGGCCAGGCAATTCAGATTTAAATAAGCCCCATCAAAATTATCACCACTTGCACTTTTGTAAGTTTGCACCAGCACCTCCTTCAACATGCCAGTGGTGGCAATAGGCTGTATACAGACCACCCTAATAACAGTTCAGGGCAGCTACTGAACAGGAACTGTCTAACAATCCAGCCAAAGTGTTCATTGAAAACTGGCAGATTCCCAATATCAGGCTTGATGGAATGCTGTTTCTTACTATGACAGGATTCTAAAAGCCTACCCTAACAAGAGGTCTAGTATTCTACAAAGTAGTAAAGTTATGAACAATTACACAGTAACGGGTCATTATTACTCAAAAACATGCATGCTGATTGGACAGTCCAGTCAGCATGCCCATTGTAAATTGAGTATATAACAATAAGATCTGTACGCTGATTAACATCTAATTTGCATACACAATTACATAACCCCACCCACTCTAATGGAATTGTGGGATACCAACTTTCAAATGTAACTGAAGAGCAGGCAACCAAAATATGGCACCCGAGTCCCCCTGCAGCCATTCCAATGTCCCATTACCTGGCTATTTCACCCCATTTACCATAAACACTAATGTGTGCATGCAGCTTTACTTCTATAATGATTATCTGGATTTTATTTTTACAGCATAACAATGCACAAACCAAACACTAACAGACATCTGGTAAAAGCAATACTCTCTCACAATGAAAATAGACTTGGCATTAAAACTTGTCTGCCCTTGAAACTCACATTCATTGAAACAGCATTGAAACCCATACCACATCCAAAGAAAATGCATCCGTCCATCCAGTGGTGGATAAAGATAATCTTTGGGCTGTTTTCAAATCATTGGCCCCTTGCACACAAAACAAGAAACATACATATGCTGTTGTCTTTGATGCACCTTTCTGACTATTATATTCCTTGTATAATACAGCACACTTGTTAGACAGAGTGCATTTTAAATCTATTGTTTGAACATTTTTCCAGTAGACTGTACTGTAGGCAATGAAACAAAATGCATGAACCAATAATGACAAAACTGCCCAATTCAAAAAATTTTCATCACAAAAGTCTACTTCTACACCCACACTATAAACAGAATGACAGCAGTGTAAGCCATAGACATCTTGCACAGTTTCTCGCACTTTTGAATTTCATCAAAAACCAGGGACACATTTTAAACATTGCTTGTATAATTTTGTAAAGTTGCTAGAATAAAATGTTGCGTTACCACCATACATTTCATTAGTAAGTCTTGAACCCAGGACCCTATGTACTACAGTCAGAGCAACATATCACAATGCTAAATCATCAGCTTCCTGAAAAATAGGAAGACAAACTTACTGGCTATCATTTAGTGAATTAATTTCTCACTTCTCACCACAGCTCTCAACTCTTAGCACAAAAAATCTGGGGGAATACAAATTCAATTCTCACTATAGCTCTCAACTCTTAGCACAAAAACCTGGTGGAATACAAATTCAGTTCTCACTATAGCTTTCAACTCTTAGCACAAAAACCTGGGGGAATACAAATTCAGTTCTCACTATAGGTCTAGGCAAAGCTCACAAGTGGTGGTGGGCTCATATAACCTAGCAGGCTTAAATAAATTACATAAACTGGTAGGCTTTTTTCTTTTATAAATCAAAGTATTTGGCCAAACACCTCATGATATTGGGATTTTGAAAGCTCTCAAACACAGAATGCACATCTGACTATTTAAATCCTTATCAGAATGGCTGCAACACAAACAACTGAATAAAAATTCATTGCTGGGAAGAAACACAAGCAGTTCTGACTCTGCTGATCAACTGGATAATAAGTAGGATCAACTCCATGGTTAAATGGCATCAACAGTGCCCCAGAAATGGCATTAAAATGAAGGTATGGCTTCAATAAATGTAAAATCTCCCCAGACAAAATGGCTTAAATAAAAGTAAAACTCTCCCCTAAGCAAGAAGGTACCTGTCAGCAGAAGTTGTCTCCAATCCTTAATCAGGAGTCTGCAGTAGGATCAACTCCATGGCTAAACGGCACCAACAGTGCCCCGGAAATGACATTAAAATGAAGGCATGGCTTCAATAAAGTAAAATCATACTCTCCCCTGACTTAGCACAGCAACTCCAGTATTCAAAGCATGGCTTAAAAAGAAAATCTCCCGGACTTAGCAAAACGGCAACTCCAGTATTCAATAAAACATTCCCATCCCGTACTTAGCAAAACGGCTCAAGTATTCAAGGCATGGCTTAAATAAAAGCAAAACTTTCCCTGGACTTAGCAAAATGGCAACTTCAGTATTCAAACAGATATGCGCCCACATCTGCACTTAAATCCGACAGGCTAACGGAGCTGATGTCATTGCACATGTGATGATGTCAGCTCCAAAAGCGTGAAATCTAAATAAATACATTACAAAATTGGAAATGAAGGGGTGTCACTCGGGAATCATGGCACTCCTTCATTGGGATCCCAAAACCCGGTAAAAAACTGAGTAATTCGAGATGGTTGGGAGGTCTGACAAGCCGCTGAAGTACCACTGAGTGGTCAGACCTTTTTATCAGCATATTGCTTACAGCACAGGAAAATATGACAAAAATCAGGTCTGTTCTGCAAAAATATATAATCAGAAACTTACTTGATTTTTCTTGTATTTGGGCTGTCCTTCATAAAATCTCAGTCAAAGAAAGAAAACCCCCCAAAAAAAACAGCAATGGAGATTCTCTCTTTTCCGTTGCTTTCTCTGCACTGCACTGTACTGTGCAAGTATGGGAATGCAAGTCCCGTACAGCGGAAGAACACAGAGGAACATTACAGTGCCATTACACAAAGGTATTATTTAAGAAAGGTAAACAATTTCTTTCTTAAATAATATCATTGGGTAATAGCAACAACCCACTCCTGGGTGTGGGTAATGCTGGATCTACCAAAATCTAATCACTGTTTATTGCTTAAAAGTAGCATAATCAAAACTGCAAGTTTCTCTTAACCCAAGTTTTACTGATGGTTCTGACATCTGGCTTCTCATGAATAATCAAGGTCTCCAGGAGATCCCACTTACTGTTTAGGCTGTTCACATTTATATGATACCTCAAAGCAACACCTGAAATGAGATTCCTGCATTCAGATTTTGTCTAGGGCAAGGTCTGGGGGGGTTCTGTAGTCATAATACTTGGAACTGCCTTCAGGGACACAATTTATTTGCCTACTGAAATCAATGAATATCCACTCTAACAGTGGTAAAAAGCATCTCATGGACAAATCCAGCTGCAAACACCACAGAGGCAATAGATAACTAATTTGCCATAGCAATCTAAAACATGTACGTTATTACCTGCATGATGTAATGATTGTTCCATGTCCTTAAACGTATCAATTATATTACACTTGTACCTAATGTATCTACATCAGTTGGCTTATGCTCTCTCCATTTATGTTTTATGGTCTAGATTAGCTGCACATTTCAGTGTATATTTGCTCAGTTCAATGTATAATTGCTTGTATTAAGGAGCTTGGGTCACGGCTGAAAAGAGTAAAAAAAACAGTCCAGTTACCTGGTCACCACATAGTAAATAAATACCCTTCAACATAGTGTCAGACATTTGTACTGGAGGGAGGAGGACTACCACTGGGCTGTACAGATCTACACTAGTATGGCTTTCACCTGTTGCTATTAATTTCAGCAGAGGCAGGAACTAGGCTCTAAATGTCTTCCTGACAGCAGTAACAGAGGATGGAGGAATTTACACAGGTGGAATAAACTCTTGCTATAATGCTCACAACATCCACCCTATTCCCTTTACTATTTGTGCCACCAAACCTTAGTTCTTGTACTAAGAGATCACTGCTTTACCTGTTGCTTCACTGGTAAAGTAACAACACTTTATACTATATTTCAGAACCATTGGCTTAACTTTTCAATGAGCACAATGAAAGACGTTGACATACCATTTATAAAACATCTGAACAATTAAACTTCAGCCACAGACTAAAGCCTGGTTAAACGCATGCACAGAATATAATCACCATTTACAATAAGCTAACAATTTGTTTAGTTAATGTTACAACAAAGATGGGAACTTTTTGAAAGGTGAACTTCTAGACCAAGAAAAAAGAACTTCCACAAACCAGGAATTAATACAGAAACACGCTAAGCGTGCAGAGACTCTGACCGTAAAATAAAGAACTAGTCAATGACAATCTCAAAAGAAACAAGTGTTTTTGTTTTACTAATAAAAAACTTCTTCAGATAAGAGAATAGGATCATAGGAAGTTACCTGGCCCCGAGGCCCTTACAACCCTAGACAGGAATTTAGTCCATGTTCCAATGAGTCAGCACCCAATGCCCCTGTCCAGCAGGGACCTAGGTGGAATCCCAGGGGTGTATTTTCTGTTCCCCATCCAGTTATCCAGGTGGAGCTTAAAAAGAGTTAATGAGGTACTCTGCTTGATGTGAAGAGGGAGTCTTTTCCACAAGAGTGGGAGTCTCTGGGACACAAATCTGTCACTCCAACAAGTCCTATTGTCACAGACCAGGGTGAGGTCGCTCGTGTGGAGTGGAGCTTGACTTGCGGACATGCAGCAGTCCCACCAAGGTGGGGTCTTAGATTGTTTTATATGCCAGACAGAGAAATCTCAGACCCTGTCTTGAGGTTTAAATAGTGTTTACAGTTAAATTAGTCATATGACTTTCAAACCACCAAAGAGAGAAAAAAAGTGACTGATCAGAGAACACCATTCATTAAAAGAACCAATTAAAAAGCCATATTCATTCAAACAGCCGATCATTGCAAAACACAAAAAATTAAAACCCACCAAGTCAGTTTCTACATGGCCAAAAAAACACAAAAGAAAGGAACCAGCTGATTGGATAACATCTTTCATTGCAGAAACCTATTAAAGAGCCCTATTTATTTACATACCCTCAGAGCTTATACCTTTTGAGATTGTCATTTGACTCGTTCTTTATTTTACACTTGGAGTTTCTGCACACTTAGCATTTTTCTATGAAATTCTAGACCATAAAGGATAAATGTCACCCCCCAAGCCAACTGTACAAAGAACTCTATCCATGTGCATCATAAAGGAGGCATGTGCCCCCGAATTAGGACTACAACTATTGCTGCCTCACCACACATTTTTCTGTTTTTGGTTCAAAGCTGAAGTGCCAGCTGTGTGGTGTCTGTACATCCTATGTCCGTGCGGGTTTCTGCCAGTTCAGTTTACTCCCAAATCCCAAAAACATACAGTAAGTAAACTAGCATTTCTCCAAATTGCCTGCAGGTCTATGGTCTGTGTGAGGCACAATAATCTTGTATGTCTTGTGATGGGTTAGCACCCCATTCAGGATGAGTTCCTCTGCCGTGTGTCAGTCGAGTATCATGATGGTCTCTGGCTCCCCCGTGACCTTGAATTAGATTAAGCCTCTAATTAGCAAATGAATGAATCAATGAAAATAAAATCTGATTCGTGTCTTGGGGAAGTGAGATGAAACTGAAACACCTAACAAGTCCCTGCATGGATGTAGGAAGGATTGTGCAAACTCTTTATAGAAGACATCTCCCATGAGAATCAAAATGCAGACCTATGCACTTGTAAGTCAGCAGCAATGTTAGCTAATTTTAATTTACTTGGCATGTACACTTGCTATTTATTCTTTAACACTGTCAAAATAGCTACAGTGTGGAGTTTTCTTTTCTATTAAACTAGAAAACATTACATTTAATCAATAATTTAAAGACTCTTTAAATCAGGCCTTACTCAGTGACTTCTAAGTTCATGCTAGCACATGGATATGACCTGCCATTTTTTCTTAAGGGCCCAGCTGCAGCTTAAGGTTTGGCTGAAGAGTATTATGGCTGCTCACATTAAAAAGAAGATAGATTCTATATATTAGAATAAAAATTATGAATATAAACAACTTATTTTGCCTTTATTTACCTCACCACACATTTTTCTGTTTTTGGTTCAAAGCTGAAGTGCCAGCTGTGTGGTGTCTGTACATCCTGTGTTGGTTGATATTTCTATTCCTACAATTTGTTGGGTTTGCAGAGAATCTGATTATAGTCTGCCTCACATTATCTGAGACTGTAAGATGAGAAAATCAATTTAGTGTAAACTAAGTAGCCTAATATTAGTAACTGCCAAGGACATCTTAAATAAAGGCCTTTCTTAGGCCTTAGCTATATTAGGTTTCATTAAGGATTCTGTTTCTCAAGAATCTAAATGCATACTAGTAACATAATCACTTTAACTTTACTGTAAGAATACCTTACAAACTTGATCTGAGGATAAAAACTGGTTCTCGGATTTATCTGCTTTTCTCTGCATACCAGTCTGAGGGTGACTTCAGTTTCGTATTCTTTAATACCATGCATATACTATTTTCTAACATTGTTCTAATCTAATTAAATAAAGAAAACAGCAAGCAGGTAACCATGGATAAGGAAACTATTAACATACAAAAACAAGGACTAATGCTTTCCCTCACAGGCATGGTTTCAGGTTAAATTAACTTAGTTTAAAACAAACATCATTTCACATAACACTTGCAAATACAAATGTGATAAATATTAAACTTCTTAAATCACGTGCATCACAAACAGATGACATACACCAACTTGGCAAAAAACTACAACTAATTAAAAACAAAAAAAATGTGTAATATTAAAAACAGATGTCAGTCACCGATCTTACAGACTAAAACCAACTAAAAACAAGTGAAATGAGGAAATCTAGCTAAAAGCCAAACAAAATTTCACCATTTCAAAGTCTCATGTTTTAACACTGGTTTCAAATTATAATGATCATTCCAGTCCTGGCTTGTTTAATGTGTATAACACAGTAATCCAGTTATATTCATTCCTGCTTAGTTACATTTAAATCATCATCCCTCTCAATCATTATCCAGTAAGTTTAAAACACTGTAAATTAGTGATATGCTTGGCAAGTGCATTCTTTATATTTATTTTCTATATACCACACATACATTCATCAATACCTTCTTTTAACTGTCTTTTTCTTTCCTCAGCATAAAAATGCTGTGCACCTATCACTCATTGCCTTATACAGTAGATCAGTACTAGTACAGACTGCAAAAAAACAAAACTGATACTACTTTGGGTAAATCTGATAAGTTTTGCTTTCTTAAATGCACTTGCAACTGTTAACAGTCATGACACACATATACCTGCATGCACTGAACGTTTCTGCTGCTGGTTTGTTCAAGGTTTGCATTAAAACAATAAAAAGATGTTTTTCTGCAGAAATTTTCCACCATTATTTTACAGCAATTCCACAAAGAAAATAGCAAGCTGCTGCCTATAGATATGCCGTTAATAGTTTGCATTTCCCAATCATTCCTTATTATACTGTAAACCAAATCAATGTTTCAAGCATACGTGATAGGAAATCTCATTTTCTTATCAGTTACAGCCTTCTCACTAAAAAAGATTTTGCTCTAATTAGTCAATTTAAGAGCATCTGTAACAGCTAAATCTAACTCTGTTTCTATAACCTGTACTTATAAAATCATTTTCACATGTATAAACACAGTGGAAATATACCAGTGATGTGAAGCTTATATTAAATGATCTTTTACAATATTCTTGCATATGAACTGTGAGTACACGCTTCTCCATGCAAAATATGAATTCTTCATTTTCATTATGCAAGCACTTCATCAAAATATTAACAGATGCATTAAAACATTCAGCCAAAAAATATAAAATCGTCATCAGTATTGTTCAATTTTTGTACAAGCCCCAAGTCACTGACATCTTCACTACAGATAAAAATGTATATTGCCCACAGTCACTTTGAGTGGTGATTTCGCATATATTTGGGACTGTTCCCCCATTTGTATTATTTATCCTTTTTTCCTCTAACCCTTTGAACACTTTACATGCAGGGTGGATGAACAGACAAGATCTGACAAGGGGAGCATTTAAGATGTAACCCTGAGACAAGGGATGGATTACAAGCCAAGCATACCTTTTCAAAACTATTTAAGTAGCAGCTGCCCTGGCAGATGCATCTATGGCAACATGCCCATACTTAATAGCATTCTTACTCAACTTGCAGTATGTCTGAATAGGATTAAAGATTTTCAGCTTTCAAGTGGTGTCCATGAGCCATTCTACCATCTCCTCCATCTGTTTCAGAATGTTCCCCGATAATGAATACAATTACAGCAGACAAAGATAGATGAAGCAGTAAGCAAGCCAAAACTTGCAACCAAAATAATAAAACACCCAGCATGGCAGAACAGGAAGCCAATAAAGGAGTCCACCCCACATCAAGTATCACAGACCACACTGACGCTTGTAAAACCACAATTTTAATGCAGGAAAAGATTAAGTGCTATCATTTCACCAAAGGAAACCATCAGAATAAAGTGAATTACCACATATCCACTTTAAATAGTGAGTATAATACATTCATTGGTTAAAACGAAGTAAAAAAAACAAACCTCATTGGTTAATTAGAATGCATATCATGATTTAAAAATAACACATAAAAATCTAATTTTTCTTACAGATAAATATTGTTGAATATTTTAACAAGTGGGCCTTCTATTTATATATACATAATAAACAAATATAATATATTTCCCTAACATACCAAAGCTCTCAACTTTAAAGCTGGCAATATAGAGACATGCTCATTCAACCCAGGACTAGCACATGCATCAAAATTAAGATGCCATACTAGTTCCCGGTATTCCAGTTTTGTTTCCCAATCCCTCCTCTTTCAAAAGGTTTAACCTGTTTAGTTATCCAGAATTTATAATTTGCTTCATAACATACATTAGTATGTCCAAATAAAGCATTGGTTTCCTTTTTCTTGCTGATATCATAAAGATGTTCATATATTTTTGCTTCAAACATCGTTCAGTTTTCCCAATATAATATGCAAAGCATGAAGTGCAATAATCCATATATATCACACCCTTAGAATAGCAGTTGTAGTAACCATCTGTGGGAACAAATCTATTTAAACTGGGTAAATATAATTCTGTAGCATTAGCCACCATAAAACAGTGGGGACAACTTCCACACCTAAAGGTTCCCTTCATACGCCTTGTCCCAATATAGTTTTGGTAGGCTGTATTCTCAAATATATTTTTGAGATTTGCACCTCTCCTAAAACTGAACTTCAAGGGGTAGTTAAACACCTTTAGACTACTTAGTATGATGGCAAACATATTCCTACATTTGGAAATAATTTGTCTTATTTGGATAGTATCCTAGCTAAACCTAGTGACAAAACAGATGTCTGCATCCCTCACAATACTAAAGGAACCCCCTTGAATATTAACATCAGCTCTCCTTACCACGATGTTGGTTTTTAAGTCTTGGGCATTGATCAAGGTAATGTATTTGCTAGCCCATCCCCTCAAAATCTCCTGCTTAATAGGCTCTATTAAAGATCTAGGGTACTCCCTAAGTATAAATACATTTTCAATAAAATCTAACTCTTCAGTCAAATCTCTACAAGAAGTTGTAAAAGCAGTCTTGACCATTTGTCTTTTAACAATATTCTTCTTTTGGAAGTGGGGGTGATTGTTCTGATAGTGCAAATATGAGTTGGAAAAATGATCTAAAAATTCTAGACACAAAATTTCTGATTTACTTCATCTTTTATGATCTGTACATCCAAATATTGAATGTTAGAGCTACTAACAAGATGAGTAAATGCTAAAAAAATCAGTAGTCATGTCAAGATATTCCATAAAGTTTTCCACATTTTCAATTGGACCTTGATACACTATTAATATATCATCCAGAAAACAATAAGCTTTGATATAGTTGTAAAATTCAGAATTAACTACATAGTGTTTTTCCCAATGCAATAATATAATATTGGCATACACAGGGACATACGCTACACCCATAGCAACCCCATCCAATTGTTTGTAATATTCACCTTGGAAATGTATAAAATTATTCTTTAAAAACAAGTTCCATATTTTCTATAATTAGTCTAAAATCATCCTTAGACAAAAAAATCAAACCTAGTCAACACCTCTTCAAACCAAGACAAACCTAGACGATGGGAAATAACAGAAAAAGATCCTTTACATCTACTGTTACAAAACTTAAGGTGTTGTCCAACACCAACGTCCCCATCTTAGTTAAAAAATCCCAGGAATCTATTAAGACTTGTTTGTATAAAATATAAAATGGATTTAATTTTGTATCAATATAAATTGTTGGGTCTTGGAACCAGCGGAAGCTACAATTGGTGTTAAAGGTGGGTCTCTTACATCCTTGTGAACCTTTGGAATTCCAATCAGTTTTTTTTACATGTAAATAATTATATAATTTTTCATCAATCATCCCTAGCAGAAGATGATTGTCTTCCAAAATCAAATCTATCTTTCTGTACGCAACATCTATTTCATTGCGAGACACCTGGGAATATCTACCTTCAGTTGTCAACATCTCTAACATCTTACCATTGTAGCTCCATTGTTTCATAATAATAATAACCCCCCCCATCAGGTTTCATAATTCTTGGGTCATTCCTGTTGCTCAAAGCCTGTAACAAATCATTTTCTTCGTGGGTCATATTACCCTTATACCAGCTCTTGGTTTTGAAATAATTCTTCATCTCATTCTCTACCAAGGTATCAAAATTATTTAACATTGGATGTAGAGGTGGGTTAAACATACTCTTTTTGTTTAAATTTTTACTAAGAGAAGGTGTAACTAATGTATCCGAAAAAAGATCTTCCAAGTTTAACTTTCTTGTAAACATCTTAATATCTATCAAGGTTTCTGATAACTTCTCTTTCTTAGCAGGAATAAAGGTAAAGCCCTTTTCAAAAAAGTTAAAATGGCAAACCTCTAGTACCATGTCACTATAATTAAAAACAAGAAAATTGCCATAAATGTATATACAACCCTCCCTGCATGCAATATCTAAATTTGCACATACATTGGTATTTAGGTCACCGTCGCTCTGTTCACCTGCCCCTTGTAATGTTGAGATTGCCGATTGCGAGTCACCTGGGCATATGAGGGACATGATGCTTGATTCTGAAGTCTCGGGGATCTCCTTGGGCGGGGGGGGGGTCTTTCTTAAGGGACCCTGATTTCACTCTCCCCATGATGCTCTTTTCCTTCTATTACATCCCTTTCTTCACTTACAACAGATTTCCCCCTGATCTTAGGTAAAAACATAGAATAGGCTTTCCCTTCCTTATATTCTTTTTTCCATCCCTCTCTAGTTTACAGATTTTTCTTTTTTTTTTTTTTTCTACAGCCATGTCCATATCTTGAAAAACACACAAATTCTTGTTTTTGTAATCATTAATAGAAAATAATAAATCTTCCTGTATCTGTAAATTAAAATCTACAATTTCTTGGTGCAAAACATTTTTCATTATCAGTTACTAACACTCGCATAACAGCTAAACTCATTTAAAATGTTGACAATCTCAAACATTTCTGTCCCTTCTAAGACTATGTTAGGAAACTTATTTAAATGTAGTCCCCTAGGTACCCTTTTACATAACATGCACTCCTTTAGAAACAAACTACCCATGGTCAAAAATTTATACTTCATTAAACAGTCTTTCAACTTGTAAGTCATACCTTGGTATGACACACTATTGTCCGATTTGTCCATTTTTTATTTTTATCCAATTCAAAGTCCGTTCACTTCAACCAGTCACTTACATCCATATTGGCATATTTATTTAAAGAATTACCTCTAACAATCACTGAATGCACTAAATTAACCAAAGTTCCTCTTTCACAAACCTCACTGAACGCCAAAGGTGCCATAGAAACAACAGCTGTTCTGGTTTGCACTGGCGGAAGTGACATCACGTTTCCCTGCCTTAACTGAAAGCAGGTAATAGAATTTTCTTCTTAACCATTAACTGATTCAGGTTGGGAAAACATTTGAACCAACCTAGTAAGTTCACCAAGCAACGAAGCATTGCCGGAATTAACCGGGGTACTTCCTCGGATGTCTTGCCCTGCCATCTTCACCAAATAGTCCAAAACAACCAATAACCAGGTGAAAAACTGAGTAAATCCACATAATAATAAAACACTAGGCATGCTAGAAAAGGAAGCCAATAAAGTACAGTGACCCTTGTCAAGTATCACATACCACACCAACGTTTGTAAAACTACAATTTTAATGCAGGAACAGATTAAACACTTTCGTTTCACCACAGGAAACTTCATCAGAATAAAGTTAATTACCACATACTACTTCAAATAGTCAGTATAATACATCCATTGGTTAAAACAAACTAAAAAAAACAAACCTCACTGTTTAACTAGAATGCATATCATGATTTAAAACTAACACATAAAAATCACATTTTTCTTACAGATCAACATTGTTGAATATTTTAATAAGTGGACCTTCTATTTATATACACATAATAAATTTAATACATTTCCCTAATATACCAAAGCTCTTAACTTTAAAACTGGTAATATAGAGACATAGGTTCATAGGTGTGCACTAACGGCCCTAGAGCCTTTACAAGCTTAACATATAGAAGTGCCCTGGTATTGTACCACCTGACTTTAGTTTCCAGTGCCTCTATCAAGTGGAGCCACTGGAGTGATCCCCGGGATGAACTTTATTTCCCATCCACTCATCAATATTTCTCTTGAAGAGGGCCAGTGAGGTGCTCTGCTTGACATGTATGGGAAGTCTATTCCAGAGCATGGCCAGTCTCTGGATTATGAACCTGTCCCTCCAGCATGTTCTGTTGATTGTGGTAATGAGATTGAGGTCTCTGGAGTGTGTGGTGTGGAGGGATTGGGATTTCTTTAGATGTAGCATTTTTAACAGAGCTGGGTCAGACATGGCTTTGTAAGTCAAGCAGAGATCTCCTCTTAGTAGACGATATGAGACAGAGAATAGCTGGAGTTTTCTGAGTCTGTCCATGTACGACATGTGTTTAAGGCCTAGGATCCTCCTTGCGAGGTACTTTTGTGGCCTTTCCATCTGTTGCATGTGTCTAGTGAGGTACATGCCAAATGGGGCATTATATTCGATGACTGGCCTAATGAGGGAAGAGCAGAGAGAGAGATGATGACTTCTTTCTTCGTGGATGCAAAACCCTTGGTAATGAGATGTACCACACAGAAGGACTTTCTGACCACAGTGGCAATGTGGTGATCAAAGGAGAGGTTGCTGTCAACCTGTGTCCCCAGATTTCTTATAACGCCTTCAGTCTTCAGTGGGCTCTCATCAATGCGGTAATTAGTGGGAACTGAGTTTTTCCCAAAAGGGATGACTATGCATTTTTTGGCATTATGCCTAAGGCCATGGCTTTGACACCAGTCATTGGTCTCTGTGAGGCCTTTCTGTAGGATGTCTACATCACTTGGGGAGCTAATAATGACTCCTAGTCATATAGAAACTTGGTCAGCCAGAGTCCCTCCATGTTGGCCTGGACTTCTGAGAAGTAGATGCCAAACAGGAGAGGACCCAGGACCAATCCCTGTGGGACTCCACTCGTGACTAGTCAGCAGTCTGACTTGGAGTCTGCTACTTTCACACTGTGGGTTCTATCTGTGAGCCAGTTTGAAACCCACCTAGTGATACAAGGGTTGATGCCTAGTTTGGTGAGTTTATCAATAATTCCTGAGTGGAAAATGGTATCAAAGGCCTGCATGAACTGCCTTGCCCTCATCCGTAGCTCTGGTGACTGACTCAAAGTCAACCAGGTTGAGCAGGCATGATCTACCTTTCTCAAAACCAAACTGCGTGGGAACTCAAGTTTGGAGATTCCTTATATCCTTGTTATTAGATCCATGATGATGCACTCCATAGCCTTACATATCAGCCTCATCAGGCTAATGGGGTGATAATTCCCAGGATCTGCAGTCACTCCCCCTTTATGGAGAGGGATGACTGTAGCAGTGCACCATTCAGTAGGGACAAAGCCTGAGGTGAGGCTGTGATTGAACAGGGCACACAGATATGGTGCCAGTTCACTTTGTAGTTTATGTAGAACACATCCAGGGATATGGTCAGGTCCCATGGAAGCTGTATTTTTGGCCTTGGACAATGCAGCTTTAACCTGTGCTGCTGTAATGCTGGGTGCTTGGCATTCCTCCGGTATTGTGATTGGTCCTTTTCTTTGGGAGGGGGTAAAGTTGGCACTGAATCTGTTGGCCAGTATGTTGGCAATATCTGTTGGCTCAGTATAGGAGGTACCATTGTGTAGTAACTCAGAGCAAACCTGGGTATTGCGGTGGAGATTTTTGATATAACTATTGAAGGCTTTGTGGTTGTTTTTAGTATCTGCTGCAGTTCTGCCTTCACAGCTGGCTTTAGTGGTTTAGATGAGGGATCTCAACTTTTTTGTTGAGGCTAATAAGGGAGTTTTTCCAGTCTTGGGACTTCACCTTTTTCTACAACAGTTTCTTCCTTCTGTTGTAGTGCTTATTAATAGCAGGCGACCACCAGAGTGTCTTGGTTCTGTTGTGTATGGCTAGTTCCATGTATTTATATATGTGTCCATACAGTGCACATGTGTAGGATTCGGTAGTCATGCATGTATTTTCCATTGACATGGGTGCTGTGAAGTTAGCCACCTCTGTTTTTAGGAGCCCAAAGTCCGCTCTGGAGAAGGTTTTCATGGTGGTTACCTTTGCAGGGGGTGTGGGTGAAATGTGGATTTCCATGGTGATTAGTCTGCAGTCGGATCTAACCAGGAGGAATTGACTATTAGTGTAGAGCAACGGTTGCCCATGTTAGTAATAACCAGGTCAAGGATGTTGCTTCCTCTAGTGGGGGTAAGAAAGAGCTGGTCCAGGGTATTGGAATTGATGAATTCCAAGAATCATTGGGCCAGTGTATTGGTGCATGAGTAATTTTCTCAGTTGGAGGGAGGGTTAGTTGAAGTCACCCAGTATGAGTGCATTGGGTTGAACCCTAATAGTTTCCAGGGTGCTGAGGAATGTTCAGAGTGTCTTGGGACATGGTTGTGGACCTATAACAGGCTACGACCTGAATTGCAGTCTTACCCAATGTTAGTTGTACCTGAAGTATCTCGGATGCGTTATGCTGGGCTACTAGTCTGGAGGTTTGTATATCCTTTATGAATATGGAAACACCACCACCTTTGAAGCTTCAGTCCATGTTCTTGGGCCAAAAGGTGTGGAATGAGTTATAGCCTGGTAGCGCAGGGGTGCTTTCTGCTTCTTTAAACCAGGTCACCGTTAGCACAAATGTCAATGTTCTCCATTTTGAGGAGTGCTTTGAGCAACTGCATCATGAGATTTAGACTTCTAGCGTTGAGCAGCATGACCCTCAGATTGCATTTATTTATAGCTTTTACGGTGGTTAATTTGGTCTTTGGAACATTGTCTAAAAAAGGCACTAAAGAGGTGGCAAGAGCTTCAGCCAGTATCCAGAAACCCAGGGGTGACAGATGCAGGCCATCGCTGGCAAAGCATTGAGGTCTGTCAATCATGTCATCCCAAGCAGACAGATACTGGATCCCCTTAAAATGACACCATGAAACAATGAAACTTAGCCAATTGTTGAAGTCAATCATTTTCTGCTTGGACTGCGGTATCATTCTGAGTGATGGTAGGATGCTGCTCAGGGCTAGGGTCATATCTGCCTGGGCCAAATAATCTGAGAGCTCCTCCATGTCTCTTTTCATGTAGTCCAGGGAGGTGCATCTTAGGTCATTCGCACCCACATGGACAGTGACAGAGTCATACTTGTACTTGTTGTGGAGTTACCTGAGTGCATGTGTTATGTGTCGAATTCTGGCAGGTAATAGAGAGCTGACAGTTGCCTTCTCCTTATTCAATCTAGTGAGTGGGACATCAGTGCGCCTCACTATCAAGTCACCTATGATTAGTGTATTGGGCAAGCTGTTTTGCCTTAGGGGCTTAGGTTGAGGGGCACACTGTGTAGGTGAGGTGTGTGTCATTGATATGCGATATATATGGCTTACTGCACCTCATGCTATGCATATTATATTGGGAAAAATGAACGATGTTTGAAGCAAAGAATATATGAACATCTTTACGATATCAACAAGAAAAAGGAAACAAATGCTTTAATTAGACATACTAATGTATGTTATGAAGCAAGTTATAAATTCTGGGTAATTGAACAGGTTAAACCTTTTGAAAGGGGTGGGATTGGGAAACAAAAGTAGAATATCAGGATCTGGTATGGCAGCTTAATTTTGATGCATGTGCTAGTGCCGGGTTGAATGACCATTCAAAAAAAACACTACCATTGCTAATTTTTCCCTTAGGATCCCCCCATTTCTTCCTCTTTGCCTATACTATGATACCAATCCTTGATGGGGAAGGCAATCTCTAGCCTGCAGTCCAAATAAATTCTTGGCCTCTTCCCATTCTACTCTCTTTTCCTTGCTAATTATTTGTTCCCAATAAATTGGGTTTTTTGCCAGTTTCCACCAATAAATTTCAGCCCCCTCTTGTCTATTGTCTGCATCCCTAATTAGTCATTATTATCGGCAGAATCTCCTTTCTCCACTGGCATGTCGGCTTAGTTCTTACAATACTTTCTGCTACTTTATGAATATAATATTCTGCGTGCTTATTGCTAATCACCATCACACGTTGGTAAATTTTCCTGTGGACATGATGGGTCTTAAAAAGAACTATAGTAAAGTACTTTCCTAAAACTGGTACCACAATTACCAAAAGAGCTCTGTATTCACAATAACTACAATATAAAAAGTTAAGATCAAGAGTTTCCCAATGGATACCTATTCCGGGAGTCCAGGAGTCTAGGCTGTCTCACTAGAGACACTGAAGATCAGTGTCTGGATCATGGTAAAAAGAACTGGATATGGTACATGCTTCTCTTCTTTCGACCCAGGATTGAGATGACATCTACAGCATGAGGAATTAACCAGCCCAGCAAGAGATGTCCAAAACTCTGGAAGTCCAGCCAGCCAGCAATACTGACATTTGTCTGTGGGTAATCGCAATACTTCAAGAATAATCTTACAGCATAATCCCTACTATTCTCCCTTATAGGATCACATGAGTTTAAAGCCTTAACTCCAAGAGCAGCCTGTATTGTTTCACACTATCAGCAACTGCAAGCCTGTGGTCTCGCATCTCTGTTCCACTTAACTTATTATACCATATTCCTTTCACTGTTTGTTATCTTCACTAAATTTCTCTTTAACCTTACTATGCTTTTCTTGGCTCTTACCACACTTTTTCCCTACCTTTTTATCTGTCTCACATTTACCTTCTCATCCCTTCAAAGATTCACTTCTTAGAGGCCTCTAATTTCACCAATATGATATTTGTCATACACTGCTGATCAAAAGAACTTTTTATACAGGTGACATACTGCAGACGTCTCAGTATTAAAGCCACACTGCTGTGTTTGCATAGTTCTTCCACAGCTCAGTAGTATGATGGTCTTCATCCAGTAGGTGTCAGACAGGAACTGCAGCTGCATTCAGCTGTGGTGTGGGATAATCAAATGTTACCATTAATGATGCTGGCCTGAAAAGTACAGTTGTGTACACTTACCATAAATGTAGATGTTCGAGTGTATTCACTGTTGCAGTCATTACATTTGGGCCATCCCGCTGGCAGGTTGCCCTCAGTCAGCCTGAATTCCAAAGTCTTGGGTCCTGCGTCGGTTGCTGTCACCCCCCTCCCTGACGTCAGGTCGTCAGGGGTATAAAAGATGCAGCCGACACCATTTTCTTCACTTTTTCTTGCCCCAGATGTAAGGTGCCCCCAAAAGGGTAGGCTAAATATATGTAAATAAAACATACATGCACCAAAATAAACTTTACCTTCATCTACAAGCAAATACACCATATAGGTTGTATAGATCAGTGAAGTAAAGATAAGTTCCAGCAAAAATAAGGGGGATGGCGGGTGGGTAACCTGGACTGCAACAATGAATACACTCGAACATCTACATTTATGGTAAGTGTACACAACTGTACTATGTTCTTCATGTTTCACTGTTGCAGTCATTACATTTGGGTAGAATCCCAAAGCTATGGTTGGGGGGCTGGAGCTAAACAGCATTAGGAGCGGCTATAAGGCCCTGCAGAACTGCAGTGGCAAAGCCTGCCCTGGATTTAGAGTAAAGAGGCAGATTCTAATGTTTTGTAATTGTATGCACTGAACTCCAAGTAGCAGCCTCTAAAATGTCTTTGGTTGGTACTCCCTTGAGAAAGGCTGGAGCTCTGGTTGAATGTGGCCTAATGCCCTTAGGCACTGGTTTGCCATGCTGTGAGTAGCAGAAACGAATGCAGTGACCTATCCACTTTGAAATAGTCTGCTTGGAGATAGCCTTTCCTTGTGATCCTGTGGCATACGCCACTAGTAATTGTTCTGTCTTTCTGAACACTTTAGTTTTGTCCAAGTAGAATCTAAGTTGTCTGTGTACGTCCAAAGAATGCAGAATTTTCTGCCCCTTGTTCTGTGGATTTGGATAAAAAGTTGGCAAATGAATAGTTTGGTTAAGGGCCACACTGGATACCACCTTAGGCATAAATGTAGGGTTTGTCCTCAGAGAAACCCTGTCTGGATAAAAAATGATAAAGGGTTCCACAGCCATGAGAGCCTGTAGCTCTGACACTCGTCTTGCAGAAGTTATTGCTAGGAGCAGAGCTGTTTTCCAAGATAAAAACTTTATATCCACAGTAGCAGCTGGCTCAAAAGGAGGTAAGGTGAGTTTTTCCAAGACATAATTGAGGTCCCATGCAGGTATTGGCATTCTCCTTGGAGGCCTTAAAATGTTGGCTCCTCTGAGGTACTGCCTTAATAAAGGAGGAGAAAAGAGTGTTGGCTCTGTATTGTAATGAGCTGAAATGGCAGAGGCATGGATTTTAATTGATGAAAAAGACAGGCCTTTGTCCAGCATCTCAGTTAAGTATTGCAAAATCTGAGGAATATTTGGGACAGCTGTATCAGTTCCTTGAGCTTGGTTCCAAGCACAAAATCTCTTCCATTTCCCAGCATAGGATTTTCTAGTACTGGGCCTTCTGGCTTCTAAAATGACATCCATCACAGCTTTACTGAGAGGTGTGCTTTGTATGGCTACATTATCTGCCATGCTGCCAGGTTTAGGGTTTAGGGTCCTGAGTTGGCTGTGCAGACTCTGATTGTTTTGTTGGGACAGTAGATGGGTTATTTTGAGTAAGGGTCAGGCTGGGCACTGAGACAAGTTCCTTTGGCCAGTCTGGTGCAATCAGAATCATTTTTGGTTTCTCCTGTCTGACCTTTAGGAGTACCTTGGGGAGGAGAGGCAGTGGAGGAAAGGCATATACTGATAGGTTTGTCCAGTTGAAAGATAAGGCGTCCACCTTCCATGCTTGTCTATGATAAGCCCTTGTGCAGAATCTTTTTAGTTGATTGTTGTGAGAGGAAGCAAACAGATCTATGTCTGGGCATCCCCATTTCTTTGTTATCATGCTGAAGACTTGTGGATCCAGGTGCCACTCATGGGGATCCATGATGTTTCTGCTTAGTTCGTCTGCCAGAGTATTTTCCTTTCCTGGCAGGAATTGTGCCTGCAGATGAACTTGGTAAGTCAATGCTGTGTCCCATAAAGCCATGGCTAGTCTGCAAAGGGGGTAAGAATGAGTGCCTCCCTGCTTGTTTATGTACCACATGACCGTGGTGTTGTCTGTCTTTATCAGTAGTTGTCCCGGATGAATTAGGTCCTTGAAGGCTGTCAGGGCATTTTGAACAGCTAGCATCTCTTTTTGATTGATATGTAGATGCATCTGGTTTGTGGACCAGGTGCCCTGAATGCCTCTTTCTGCCATGTGAGCCCCCCAGGCATAATCTGATGCATCCGTCGTAAGGTTCTGCTTGGCTAGGGGTAGTGAGAATGGCTGTCCCTTGTTTTGGTGACAAGCCTTTGCCCACCATCGGAACTCCTGTTGCAGGCAGGGAATGAGAGTAATCATTGTTTCCAGGCTGTGGCAATGTTGGGTCCAGACACTTTTTAGGTACCATTGAAGTTTCCTCATATGCAGTCTTGCATATGGAATTAGTAGGATGCAGGATGCCATGAAACCCAAAGCCTGCAGAATTTTTTCTTGCAGATAACTGGGCCTTTGTTGCCATTTCCCTTGAAATAGGTAGTCAGTTGCCTTTGTTTGTCTGGCGTGAGATAAGCCATTTGGGCAGTTGTATTTAAGCTTGCACCCAGGAATATCATCTTTTGAGAGGGTACTAGTTTTGATTTCTTATTGTTGACTGTGTACCCTAGGCATGTTAAAAGTCTTTTCACAAACACCAAATGCTGTAGTAGAATGTCCTTGCTCTCTGCTTGAATGAGGCAGTCGTCCAAGTAAGGATATATTTGTATTCCTCTTTGTCTGTAGAAAGCGATTACTGATGTCAGGCACTTTGTGAAGACCCTGGGCGCAGTAGATAAGCCAAAGGGCAGTGCAGAGAATTGGTAATGCTTTGAGCCAGCCTTGAATCTGAGGTATCTTCTGCATGATTGTCTGATTGGGACATGCAGGTATGCCTCTTTTAGGTCTAAAGTCACGAGCCAAGCCTTGCTGCCCAGCATGGGCAGTAGCTGCTGCAAGGTCAACATCTTGAATTTTGGTATATCCAGAAAAGTGTTTAGAATAGATAGGTCCAGTATTGGTCTCCATGCTTTGTCCTTTCTGGGTACCAAGAACAGTCTTGAGAAAAATCCTTTTCCCTGCTGTTGCTGTGGCACTTGTTGAATAGCCCCCATGTCCATGAGAGATGCGACTTGTTTTTGAGCCTCTGACCATTGATTTTTTTAGCAGGTCTGGTCAACCGTTTGCCCTTGGCAGGGTATGGAAGTGAAACTTGTAGCCTTGTGACACTATGTCCAGAAACCATTTGTCCTGGGTTATAATGTGCCAATTTTGAGAAAAAAGTGCTAGTTTTCCCCCTAAGGGTGCTGCCAGAAGATAAGTGCTTGGTGCAGGCAGGGGGGAAGTCATTGGGACTGTTTCCTGCATGGTTGTGATTTGTCTTCTCCACTTTTGGAGGTAGAAGCATCCCATTGCTTAGACCTGTACGAACCTTGCAGCTGGGATCTGCCTCTAGGGTGTCTGGATCTGTCCCTTTGAGGTCTGTCTGACACTGGAAAGGACCAATTCTTTGTAGGCCAGTGTCTGCTAAATCTAGGTGGCTGTACATGTAAGAAATCCTTGACCGTTTGTACAGATTTAGCTTTGTCCTTCATTTTCTTTAACACCTCTTCTGCCTTAACACCAAACAAGGTATCATGCTGTAATGGAGCATCTAATAATTTTGCTTGGACATGATCAGGCATATTTTGTTCCTTTACCAAGTATGCCTCCAAATGACAGAACCTGTAACAGCGGCCCTGCAGGAGGCCTCCAGAGAATCAAAACCACATTGCAAAGTATGCTTTCCAACTTGTTCAGCTGCATGCAATAAATCCTGCATTTCTTTGTTTTCTGCACATTCAGAACTTACCAACATTTTCTGTTTAAGCAGTGTCATGATATATTGCTGATATTTGAGCATGTGAAACTGGCAATTTAAAGCCCTTATAGTCAAGGTAGCAGATATGCAAATCTTTTTTCCCCATCTATCCAGTGCCCTAGAATCTCTATCAGAGGGGGTAGGGTTTTTTGCAGTGGAAGCCTTGACCCCTTTGGGACCTAGAGAAATAGTTTCTGGGTCTGCAGTAGGGTTTTTGAAAAGGAATTTGAGAGAGTCAGCAACCCTGTAGTATCTGTCCGGCTTAACAGGAGCTGGAGGTAAGGAGTCAGGGGTCAGACTAGACTCTGAGAACACGTCATCTACAATGTCTAACACAGATGGAATGGCTAGAGGCCTGTGTTGAGGTAGTAAAAGGAAGTCTCTGAGCCTCTTCTTAGATTCTGAAAAATCTTGGCTCTCCCAGTGGAAGTGCTCCCTCATGGTATGCAAGGTTTCCCCAAAAGAGTAGTCCTCAGTTGGAGAAGCTGAAGGAATAGATTCTTCAGCATCAGAATCCTCATAGGGGGGAAGAGAATATCCCTGATCATAAGAGGAATCGGATGAAAAAGAAACCTGATCTGAAGATTCATAGTCTGTCTCTTGCCTAGGCCTCTTATCAAGAGGGGGATGGGAACCCCTGATCAAGGTAATTAAGTCTTCGGCCATTTTGTGCATCTGTTTTTTGGGCATGGAGGCCTGTCCTTGTGGCTGGTGAACTTGTTTTTTTGCCTTTAAAGGTGCTTGAGTCTTTGCCTTTGAAGCTGAAGTTGGTTTAATGTATAATTGTTTAGGTCTGAATACACCCTCAGAAGCCGATGCCTGCTCAGCGGCTCCAGACCCATCTGAGGGAATAGTCTCCGAGGCTCCAATACCTTGAGTTTCCAGCAGCCTGGCCAAATCCACGTGGGAGTCAGTAGCGACCTGCGACTCTAAAGTAGCGGGTGTCAGGGGCTGCGAAAGCACCTCACTGAGAACCGGCGACTGGCTTAGGAGAAGCTTCGTTGTCGGTTTTGGACCTCGGTTGCCTGTCTTTTTCTTTGCGTTTTTTGTGAACTCCGGTAGTCGGATGGCTATCCGATGACATTGTATAATTAAATCTTCACCCAAAATAGCTTAATGCAAAATCGTACCGACACTTAATAGTGCGTTGGTTAAATTTAGCACAAAACCGACAACTAGAAATGTCATGGTCAGGGCCTAGGCAAGGAATACAGTAAGAATGAAAGTCCTTATGAGGTATTTGCTTCCCACAAGAAACACAATTATTAACTTTTTCTGACATCAGTCTGGAGCAAGAAAAAGGTTTCCCCAATGGGGTAAGAAAAAAGTTTCCCCAATGGGGTACTTAGCTTTTAATGAAGACTTTGGATCTGAAACTCAACAAGAGTTTGGGCAGTGCAGTGGTGCAGCGGTTAATGCTGTCGCCTCACAGCAAGAGGTTCTCCGGTTTGATTCTCGGCTAGTGCTGTGTGGTGTGGACTTTGCATCCCTCCCTGCCTGCTCGTTTCCGGTCCCCCCTCCTCCTCCCACATCCTCCAGACATGCATAGATGCAACATTCCCTCCTCTCCCTTCTCCACAGGATCCTGAAAAATCTGGACTGTGGAACCTAGAAACAAATCAAAAAATAATAAATAAATAAAAGAAAATCTCAGGAGTCGGCCGACCGGCACTTGCGAACTGCTTCTGCTTCGGGCATCGCGCGGCAAGAAAGACTGAAGAAAATGCTGTTGGCTGCATCTTTTATACCCCTGACAACCTGATGTCAGGGAGGGGCCGACAGCAACTGATGCAGGACCCAAGACTTTGGAATTCAGGCTGACTAAGGGCAACCTGCCAGCGGGATGGCCCAAATGTAATAACTGCAACAGTGAAACACGAAGAACATCTGATAAACTATGGCCCAGCCATGCAAGATCGCCATACAGTGCAGTTCTGTCACAGAATAAAGGTGTAAGAACCACCTGTACATTGCTTTTGCTAGTGATGGTGTAGTAACATACCTTCATAACATGACTTTTATAAGACAAAGATTGTGAGTTTTCCAAGACAGCTCCAAAAAAGAATTTCTGCAAATCTGTCTACAAGAATTTTACAAAATGATTTACTTTTAGTCTGAAATACATTTAAGGGCAGTGAAAAATTATTACATAATGCATTTTGCTTAAGGTGGACAACAGGAGTTGGTGTTGATAATGGAGTACTTGAATACACATGTTGGGACACAGAACAGGACATGAGGACTACCTGAGTCCACATGCATAGGGCAACAAGAACAAAGAACAGGAGTCCATTTCATACTTCTGTCTGGTAAATGGCTTGATGTGATGAACACATGGTTCAGCAATACAGACAATCACAAGATCACATACAAGAGTGGCCAACATGCAACTCGAGCAGACTTCCTTCTAGAAAGGAAAGGACATTGGGGATCGAATTAGAGATGGCAAAGTCATTGTCAATGAAACAGTTGACAAACAGCATAAACCACTGGTCGCCACAATCAAATGCAAGCAGTCAAAGATCAACACAGACTAGGCTGAAGACGTGGAGGTTGACAGAAAAGAAAGGCAAAAGTTCAAGGAAATGTTCAGGGATCTAGCACTTCAGGAGGAAAAAAAAGGAAATACGTGGAGTTGAAGAAGAACGACAGTGTCTCAAAGCAGCATGTGTGAATACTAAAAGAACAGATATGTGGCTGAGCCAGGTATGAAAATAAGGTACATAAGAAAAGCTGGTGGTTGAATGGAAAAGTCCAGGAAGTCATCAAAAGAAAGGAGGAGTGCAGGAAAAATGATAGAAAAGTCAGACCAGGCTAAGAAGGAATACTGGTTGGCTAACATAGAAGCTAAGACAGCAATCAGAATAGCAAAGAGCAAGGCATCAGAGGCATTCTGCCAACTTCAGGAAAGTGACTCAGCAGATAGCACAAACTCACTCAGTCAGGTTAGAAAGATCAAGGAAACAGCCATCAGATACTTTTCATAAGGCATGCCAACAACCTGCTCACCAGCCCATAGGACATCAAAGGACATCAAAGATGTAAGGAGTACAACAGCTTCTGAAAGAAGAAAAAAGCCCCACAGACGCTGTACTGCCCCAGACATAGCCTACTATGAAAAAAGACAATCTCATTCTAGAAGACATAAGATCGTCACTAAGGAAAATGAAGCCAGGGAAAGCAGCAGGCTCAGACGAGTTCACACCAGATATGATCAAGGTGGCTGGAAAATAAGCATTCTACTGCCAGTGTACAAGAACAAAAGGAACATTCACAGCTATGGGTTGCATAGAAGCATCAAACTCTTGCCACACTGTGTGACAGCATGACTGATAAATGAATAGGCAGAGCAGTAGGAAGTAAGATGGAGATGAGCAGTTCAGATTCAGATCAGGCTGAAGCACAAACAACCAGATGTTTACAGTGACACAGATAGTTCAGAAGAAGCTAGAGATAAGGAAACAGTCTGATTGGGTGTTCTTGGACATGGAGAAAGCATATGAGCAAGAAAACTCATTTGGGAGGATCTGCAATGGTTCAAAGTCCCAGAAACATTGACAGACAGTGCAGGCTATCTACAAGGACCCAATGACACAAGTACAAACAGTGCTTGGACTTGCATAGGGGCTCCCAGTAGGAGTGGGTGTGCATCAGGGTTCAGTTCTGAGCCCACTGCTGTTCATACTGGTGATGGACTATATTAGGATACCGGTCAGAAGGGACAGATCAGCATAGCTGCTGTATTCAGACTAAGTGGCATTGCAGGCAGACTCTGAATAAGAACTTCAGCAAATGACAGGGGAATGGAATGCAAAACTGAAGGTACACAGAATTAAACTAGGCAGAGGTAAGACAGCTGTAACTGCAACAAATGGGGGAAATTGGATGAAGGTGAAAACTGAGACAGAAGGGAAACAGCAGAACAGGGTAACAGCTTCAAGTATGTGGGAGAGATGGTTGAGGTGAAGGGAAGTGTGAATGAGGACAGTGCTAGATCAGAGGGGCTGTAGCCAACTGGCACAAAGTGTCAGGGGTAGTGTGGGGTGGATGAATGCCAAAGAAGCTGAAAAGTAGGATTTACATTATAAGATCGACGTTTGAAAACATCGAACAACATATGGTTGACACCGTATGGTCAATGTTTTCAAATATCGACTTTATAGGTTCATAGGTAGGTACTAGGCTATCTGCCCAAGGGCATTTTTAAGCCTAGCCAGAGTGTGTCGGCTTTCGCCGCCCCATTGATTAATTAACTGAGCCTCTGTCAAGCAGAGCCAATGAAGTGATCCCGGGGTGTATTTTCTGTTACCCATTCACTCATCAAGGCTTCTCTTGAAGAGTGTTAGTGAGGGGCTCTGCCTAATGTCGTTAGGAATTTTGTTCCAAAACATGGGGAGTCTCTGTGACAGGAATCTATCCCACCAGCATGTTCTATTTATTGTTGTGGTGAGGTTTAGCTCACTAGAGCGCGTGGCTCGCAGTGACTTGGATTTCTTTAGGTGGAGCATGTCCATCAATTCTGAGTTGGACATGGCTTTGCAAGTCAGGCAGAGATCACCTCTGAGTAAGCGATATGTCACTGAGTACAGCTAGAGATTTTTCAGTCGGGCTGCATAGGACATATGTTTGAGGTCAGTAATCCTCTTGGTCAGGTGCTTTTGTGGTCTTTCCAGCTGTTGGAAGTGTCTTGTGAGGTACATCCCAAATAGGGCATTGTACTCTATGACGGGTCTGATGAGTGACGAGTAGAGTGGCACTATAACCTCTTTATTTCTAGATTCAAACCCCTTAGTACTTAGATGGGCCACATAGAAGGATTTCCTAACTACTTTGGCAATATGATTGTCAAAGGAGAGATTACTATCTACCTGGGTCCCCAGATCTCTTATTACCTCTTCTGTATTAAGTGGGCTGCCACCTATGTGATAATTCGTGGGTGTTCTGTTTTTCCCCAAAAGGGATGGCTATGCATTTTTTGGCATTTAGCTTGAGGCCATGACTTTGTCTCAGTAAGGCCTTTTTGAAGGATGTCCATGTCAGCCGGAGAGTCAATTATGGCTCCCAGTTTG
The DNA here is from genome assembly GCF_019279795.1 of Protopterus annectens. NCBI lineage: Eukaryota > Metazoa > Chordata > Ceratodontiformes > Protopteridae > Protopterus > Protopterus annectens. Next base: position 949,756,254 of record NC_056741.1, on the reverse strand, counting down.
CAGTCATTGGTGAACTTGGTTAGCCATAGTCCTCCTGTGCTTGCCTGTACTTCTGAGAAATATATGCCGAACAGTAGGGGTCCCAGAACTGAGCCTTGCAGGACACCACTTGTGACTGGTTTAGAGTCGAACTTGGAGCCCACTATTCTTACCGTGAGGTTCTGTCTTTAAGCCAGTTGGCAACCCATCTTGTGACGTAGGGGTTTATGTTCAGGCTGGGGAGGTTCTCTATAATACCCGAGTGAGGAATGGTGTCGAACGCCTTGGCGAGATCAAAGTAGGCTGTGTGAACCACCTTTACCTCATCTATGGCCTTGGTGACTGTCTCGAAGAAGTCAACCAGGTTTAGTAGGCATGATCTGCCCTTAAAGCCGAACTGGGTTGGGTCAAGTGTTTGGAGGTTCCCAATGTCTTTGTTAATGAATTCCATGATGATGATGCACTCTGTAGCCTTGCAGACCAGGTTAGTCAGGCTTATGGGGCGATAGTTACCAGGGGTCAGTTGTGGCCCCTCCTTTGTGGAGTGGAATAACCATTGCTGTGCACCATTCTATGGGCACGTAGTCTGTGGAGAGGTTGAGGTTGAACAGCGTGTCTAGGTGGGGGGTTAGTTCATTCTGTAGTTCGTGCAAGGCACAGCCTGGGACACCACCTGGCCCCATTGATGCTGTGTTTTTGGCTTTTGAAAGGGCTGTTTTCACCTGTGCTTCTGTGATTTCCGGGATACTACACTTTTCCAGTTTCCGGGATATTACACTTTTCCAGTATTGTTGTGGGCCCTTTCGAAGGTGAGAGGGAGGTGAAGTTTGCACTGAATCTCTCTGCCAGGATGTTGGCAATATCAGTAGGTTCAGCATATTTTGTGCTATTTTGTACTAGCTCACAGCATATCTGTGAGTTGCCACTTAGATTCTTGACATAGCTAAAGAAGGCTTTGTGGTTATCTTTCGAATCCTTGGCTATTTTTCTTTCGAAGTTAGCCTTGGATGATTATATGAGGGACCTTAGTTTCTTACGGATACTGATCAGGGATGTCTTTCCTTCTTGGGATTTGCTTTTTTTCTGAACTAGTTTCCTCCTTCTGTTGTATAACCTGTTTATGGCAGGGGTCCACCAGACTGGTTTCCTTCTCTTAGGGGAGTGGGTCTTGGTCTTGCTAGGGATGGCACGAGCCATGCATCCTTGTAGGTGCTCATAGAGTGCAACTGTAAAGGATTCTGCATCTTGGGCAGTGTTATCCTTTAGTGTGGGGACTGTGAAACTTACCACCTCTGCCTTACATAAGGTGAAGTTTGCTTTAGATAAGTTTTTCACTGTGGCTTCCTTTGGTTGGGGGTGGTGGTGGTGGGGTATGGACATCCAGGGTGATTAGTTTATGGTCTGATCTAACCAGTGACAGGTTGACCTCCGGTACGGAACACCTGTCGCCCATGTTGGTGATGACTAGGTCCAATATGTTGTGGCCTCTGGTAGGGGAGTTTACCAGCTGATCCAGCTTTATAAAAACACAAAAAAAAAAGTACCCTAACAGGTTTAAGAGAGGGGGGCAAGACCCCCTGCACCCCCCCCACATACCCCGCTACGTAAATATACCAACTCCGAGACCACACTACATTGCAGTAAATGGAAATCTCCCCTTACGGAGACTTCCATTTACACGTTCGAGATTCTGAGCGTTCAACATTGTCAGCATTTGAGAATATAATATAGACTCAAAAAGTAAGGTATAGAAAACAGTGGTGTGACCAGTACTACTGTATGGTATGGAAACCTGGGCAGTGACAATAGAATGAAGTGTCTGAGATGGGTGGTTAAGATGCACACTGCTGGACAGATAAGAAATGATGGCATCACAGCAGAAACCCAAGTAACTAATTGCAGAGCAGGTCAAAGAGAACAGATTTCAGTGATTCAGGCAAGGTAAAAGAGTGTCGATGCATTGAGAAGGATGGTGACAGTTGATAACACGTTGATCCCATGCAGAAAAAGGGAAAAAAGGGATTAATGATGACTTTATTGAGCTGTCATTCCTGTGGAGCTGCAGTGATGAAAACCTTCCTACTACTTTTTCTTTCGGCTGTTCCAGTTAGGGGTCACCACAGCGGATCATCCGTTTCCATTTCTTCCTGTCCTCTGTATCTTGCTATGTCACACTAATCACCTGCATGTCCTCTCTCACCACATCCATAAACCTTATCTTAGGCCTTCCTCTTTTTCTTAACTGGCAGCTCCATCCTTAGCATTCTTTTCCCAATGTACCCAGCATCTCTGCACAGCACATGTCCAAACCACTGCAATCTGGCCTCTCTGGCTTTGTCTCTAAACCGTCCAATCGGGGCTGACCCCTCCAATATACTTATTCTTAATCCTGTCCATCCTTGTCACACCCAGTGCAAATCTTAACATCTTTAACTCTGCCACATCCAGCTCTGACTCCTGCCTTTTTGTCAATGCCACTGTATCCAACCCATATAACATAGCTGGTCTCACTACCCTCTTGTAGACCTTCCCTTTCATTCTTACTGGTACTCATCTGTCACAAATCACTCCTGACACTCTTCTCCACCCATCCTGCCTGTACTCTCTTATTCACCTCTCTTCCACACACGCCATTACTTTGAACTGTTGATATGAAGTATTTAAACTCATCCACCTTCACCAATTCTACTCCCTGCATCCTCACCATTCCTCTATCCTCCCCCTCATTCACACACATATATTCTGTCTTAGTCCTGCTGACCTTCATTCCTCATATCCACCTCTCCAGGGTCTCTTCAACTTGTTCCCTACTCTCACTACAGATAACAATGTCATCTGCAAACATCATAGTCCACGGGGGACTCCTGTCTGATCTCGTCTTGTCAACCTGTCCATCACCACTGCAAATAAGAAAGGGCTCAGAGCTGATCCTTGATGTAATCTCACCTCGATCTTAAACACATCAGTCATTTCCACCTCAGATCTCACCCTTGGCACACTATCCTTGTACATATCCTGTACCACTCTTACATTCTTCTCTGCCACTCCTGACTTCCTCATACAATACCACAACTCTTCTTTAGGCACCCTGTCATATGCTTTCTCTAAGTCCACAAAGACACAATGCAACTCCTTCTAACTTCTCTGTACTTCTCCATCAACACTCTCAGAGCAAACTTTGCATCTGTAGTGCTCTTTCCCAGCATGAAACCATACTGCTGATCACTAATCATCACCTCCCTTCTTAACCTAGCCTCTACTACTCTTTCCCATAACTTCATGCTGTGACAGATCAGTTTTATCCTTCTGTAGTTACTACAGCTCTGCATATCACCCTTATTCTTAAAAAATCGGTACGGAAACACTTTCTTCACTTTTCAGACATCCTCTCACTTTCCGAGACTTCATTAAACAATCTGGTTAAAAACACCACTGCCATTTTGCCTAAACACCTCTGTGCTTCCACGGGTATGTCATCTGGACCAGACTTTCCATTCTTCATCCTCTTCATAGCTATCCTTTACTTCCTCCTTGCTAATCCATTGCATTTCCTGATTCACTATCCCCACATCATCCAACCTTCTCTCTCTCTCATTCTCTTCATCAGTCCCTCAAAGTACTCTTTCCATCTGCTGAACACACTCTCCTCGCTTGTGAGTACATTTCCCTAAAACCTTCCTAATACTCCTGTATATGACCACATTACATGTAGGGTAAGACACACACTGGCTACTTATAATTAGCTGACAGAACAGTGTCAAAGACAGTCAGATAAACACAAAGCCTTGTTCTTTGTGATTGTGATTGCGGTCTTAGCTTCTCTGTTAGCCAATCAGTATTCTTTCTTAACCTTGTCTGCCTTTTCTATTTCTCTTATAATCAATCCTTATCACTGACTCAAAGGGGAACCTAATGGAAACAGAAATTCTGTTCTACCATAACAGAGACCAATAATCAGGGACAAAGCTGGATACACCACACTGTATGCACCCTACCTCTAGGGTGATGTAACTGTCACTAGAAAGTAAAAGACCCTGCAGTTAACAAAACCCTCACTACAGAAATCTGCCCTGCTGACAGATAACATGAAATGAGTATGTAGTTTATTTAGCAGCAGCAGTACCCCATGGCATACTTCAGACCTGTGGTGAAGAATGTGCTGGTATCAGTAAACAACAAATCCTTAACTTCATGGCGTTCATTACATAGATGTAAACCAAAAGAACGTAAGTATTAAAGGACTATGGCACAGTTTTAAAAAGCTGAGGGAACTTTATGTATGAATGAAACAACAGTACTGAGAGCAATGTACAGACACTTTTGAGTCCAATAAATACAATCTACAGCAAGGTAACTAAATCTGTTCCATTCACAGGACTATAAAATGGTAAATAGTATTACACGATAAGAAACTATCGCCATTCTATAGATATGTGTATGTGTCTTGTGATGGACTGCCATCCCATTCAGGATTAGTTCCATGCCTTATGCCCAGAGGGTGCTGGGATAGTTTCTGGCTCCCCCTAAACATGAAAAGCTAAAGTACCAGGGTGCTGTGACGAAACTGCAAAAGATTTTACTAACACCTAAATAATCAAAAAGAGTTACATATGCAGTAAAATCCATTACCAGATGCACTCAACCAGAGCACAAAAAACAAACAAAAAAACACGATGTATTTAGCTAAACTTAGCACATGAAGTATCAAATATACAAACTACAAAAATGTATAAACTCACAGTCTTCACTCTCCACCACTGCAACATTTCCAGACTCCTGAAAGTTGATATTTCCCAGGTGAAGAATTCCTGCAACTATTTGCAAAACCATTGCCTGTGTGTCCTCAGGAATGCCAATAACTTCCATAGCATTCTGTGGAGAAAATACAGTAACACAGTCTGAGAAGCAAAGTACTCTGTCCAAGTAAGCAAAACTAACAACTGGACAAAATGTAAGGTAGTACTCACCAGAGTTTCAAAGAAGTCCTTCTTGTCATTTATGTCATCCACCTTATACACTTCATTCTGATTGAGGTAGTAATAGTAGTTAGGATTGGTCACTCCCAGATTCTCACGTTGTTCTGCTGATGCTCCTTCCAGAAGCTTTAGAGAAGAGAAATGCAAAGCATGCTGAAGAATTAAATGGATTTTATAAAATGAAAACACAGGCTGGCTGCTCTCATACTCCACCAGTGGCTCCTTGTAGTATCACTATGCATGATGCCATGTTTAAAAGCAAAAATCAATCTTCCACATAATGGAAAAGTCAGGCCGTAGCCCCATGTGCAGTCAAGCTGGTAGTGACATCTAGTGCCAAAATTCCTTTAGCATGGCAAGAGATGGCTGACTCTTATGGGTGGAGATGCTGTGTATACTTAGCTGACAAAATAATTCTCCATGATGAAGAGGCTTGGAGGAAACTGTAAAGCATTTTATTGTTATCTAGATGATCAAAGACTTGTCTTACTGACTAGTAAACATATTCCTAACAGAACACACCTTAATCACATATACTGTAATGTGCAGGTGAGCTTAAATATCTACAAAGATGCATAACAACATGACTAGGAGAAGGATAAACAAATCTCTACATAGCAAAGCAAGGTTCTGAAAAAATGTTTGAAAATGGCTGAAATTCAATACAAAGAAATGAAAGACATTCAACACATTACAGACAGAGTTTTTTTGTGTCAACCATCTGTCACAGAAGACAGTACTGTAAGACGCATGAAAAGTGTGCGTCTGTGACGCATCATATCATCATAGGCAGAATGAAGTTATGCCTTTGCAGGTTGAAAAAAATGAGAAATATGTCCCTGTCAATGATTAAGCAACAGATGAAGAATGAAGGAAGGTTAGCACAATACGACTTTAAGTGAATGTTAAAAGTTGGTATGGTAATTAGGCAAACGACAAAATGAAATTACCGGAGCACTAGTTCCTTTTTTATTATAGGAATCTATAACGGCAATTAGGGTACATTTACTTCTATCTACACTAACAAAAACTTAGATAATTAGACCAGGGACAACATACTGTTTGGAGTGTAGCTCCAAATATATGTTTTTACAGGAGAGCCCACTGTTAATTTAACTTGTTCTTACTTTGGGAACTGATATATTTACTGATTAGGAGCTGCCAGCATGCCCGGTTGGTTCATTGTTACAACAAAATCCATACCAGAATTTGTGTTCTGTGACTTAAGCCATAAACTAAATGCTACCTAGAGTTATTTTCTGTGACGCAGACAGTAAGCCCTTTCATAATGTATTGTTTAAACAATGGTACAGTATATGCTCTGGTTCAACATTAAATCAACAGATGTACTATTCACTAAGTTCTAGGACTAATTATCAACATGGCAAGAACCTGAAACAACGGTTACATGCAAAACTTACTCTGGTAGAACCAGGACAGATTCACCCCAAGCCTTCTGGGTGTGCTTCATGTTTTCATTCTTTTTGTCAGTTTGTGTGTAACGCAAAGGGGTTTAATACTGTCAATTCAAACTGTAACTTCCACATTAAACAACTGATCACTTGCATTTCTGTAATCTGTCTAGCTACATATCCCAGTGATGCCTTCTGTGTGGGCAAATACTACAATGTATCACACACAAACGGGGAAATACAACTATACCCTTAGTCTAAGACACACAGTACAAGTGCCTATCTAGACATAAAATGCACTAAATTCGCAATGTTCTTTTTCATATTTTCCAGGTACTTTGGACAGAAAATGTTCATGGACTTATTTACTAGAATCAGCTATTAGCCCAGGGTTCAATAACAACTAAATATATCTGCATAATTTCCTTTATTTATACTTGCTCTATCTTTCATTTATATACTTGTGTCCCATTTATTCTACTTGTGAACTGTGCTGCTACAGCTATAAAGCACAACTCTTACACAGTTGGTTACACTCCAAAGAAGCTTATCTTCTTTTCATTTTTATATACGTTTAATTTTTTTTCCCAGTTTTACTTTTCATGTGGCTATCACACCATATCAAATTCTATTGTAATTATGCATGCACTGTGTTTCTTATACTCTACTATTAAGTAAATGCATTTTGAAACAGGGCAAACCATTTAAAACATGCATTCAGCTATTTATATCAAATTTTAGGGATTTGCTTCACTTGCAGATGAAGCCCTGGTGAGGATGTGTGTTTACAGAAGTTGCATACTAACCATAATGCTAGATCTTTTTTCATCCCTAACCTGCCCAATCCGACTTTAGGGAAAGAAATACATTTTGGATGTGATCTAGCAACCCTACTATACTAGTGTTGTAAAGTGAAAATTGACCAGTTCCTGTAACACAAAGGTTAAATAATGCAGATTTAAGGAGTAAAATTCCAGCCAATCACAATAGTTGAACACAGCTTTTGCAAATCCTTCCTCTGGTGACATAATGCCTGCAACAATCACATCTCAGTTAAAAACTCAAACAGTAATCATGTTGCATTATTACTGGTTACATAATCAAATAATTTATACACACTACACATAAAACAATACATATTTCAACTTCACTTTCTTACACATACTACCAATCTTAATTAAATCATTGAAAGTAAGCATAGTGTGTATATCCAAAGACAGACAAATTTACATTTCATAGTCTTTAGAACACTGCTTTAACATTTATCATCTTATGTAAACCTGCATAAACATGTGATCTAAGTCTAGTAATCCACTGGCACTCCATGTATTCTGTTCTAGCTATCAGATCACCACCCCGTTATTTAATAACACTACCTGTAACACCATAAAGTGAAACTGATGTGTGTCGCTCACACCATTAATGTGTTTGAATAATGCATTTGAGTCAACTCTTTGTCTTTTATCAGACAAATGACTACAGATTTGATCTTTTAACTTGTGATTGGATTTGCCCACATAAAATGCTGGACATATTTTACATTTAGCTAAATAGAAGATGATAATATAAAAATTACAATCTACAAATTGTCTTGTGCGGAACTCTCGAAAGGTTACAGGATATATAAATCTGTCAACTTTCATAATGTTTACAAAAAACACACTCATTACATTGGAAATATTTCCCCTTCACTGACTCTGCTTACAGTGTATACAGTGCTGCTGATCTTTATTGATGGGTAGCAGTTTTAAATTATGTGACCTTTTGTATCACAAGATAGGGCCTTGTGGGTAACACTTTTCTTAAATTCTCAAAATCAGAATGTGCCAGTGTTTATAAATCAGATTCTTTAGAAAACTGGTGTGTATATTATATATTAACATAACCATGAAGTTATTCTGAACACCAGCCTTAAAAGCATTTTGGCCAATATTTGCTTGAGTGTTCCCATTCTGATTTGAAAATGCAGGTCTAGTTAATGTCTCATGCTCTGATAATGACTTTCTGTTCTTGTAACTTGCGATTGTCAGGCCTCCTCTGTTGTAAGTTAATAATTAATGACAACACATTAAAACTAATCTCCTTGGTATTAAATTAACGATTAGAGACTTTCAACATTTGACCTCTAACTATATTGCTGAACATAAAAGGAAGGTACATCTTAGTGTTACTTAAGTATGTATTCTTTTTTACATCTTTATTGTATATCATCCTATCTATTGCATCATCTTCCTTCTTGCTTATATGTATATCCAAGAAATTCATACTACTGAGGGAACAGGTCTTTTTAAATCTTAAATAATTAGTGGTTGATGTCAAATTATTAATTAACTCATCTACCTCGCCCTTTTCACAGTCCCACAAAATAAATATGCCATCTAGAAATCTTCTATAGAAAATAAGGAGGAAAAAAACAACTCTTACTATTAAAAATCACTTGTGTCTTCTATATTTACATATGTATTAGCCACTGGCATGCCCATAGTAACACCTTTCTGTTTATACATAAATCTTGAAAATATATATTAGCCAATACTATGGACAAATTCATATAAAGTGTTAATCATGGTATTAGATGCACTAGTATTTAATGTCAAAAAATACTCTAATTTTCAATTCATCATCATTAGGTTATTACGTAAAATGTGAGTCAACATCTCCACTTAATGGTGCTCCAAGCCTTGATCTCCTTCAAAAACTTCCATGATGCACCCACCCCCTTATCCTCCCTCAGATCAAATATGCTGGGCACCTAGAGAGAGAGAACTACTGGAATATGATAAATTAATGTGGTGGAGGAGGAAAGACTTCAGGTAGGTCTACCTGGTCTCCCTGAATCAAAGTGACAGTTTGGTGGGTGGCAGGTTGTCAGACTGGATGGATAGAGATGAAAAGATACAGCAGTTTGGTAAATATATAACATCGGTATCCGACTTCATACCATCTGTCTTTTTTAATTTCTCCAAGTCTTTTGGGTTTCTAATACCATGACGGGAATGGACCACATTTCCTAAGTCAAAGTACGATTAAAGTTCATGAAATTAGTATTGTTTCACTCTTTGATGTTAGCCAAAAGTGCTCTTTGCAGCACCCGCAATGCGCCCAGTAATGACTCCTCCTGCAATTCGTATGGTGTTACATGAATTTGTAACATATCTAAATACGACTGTAAATGCATTTTAATAAGACCAGTTGCTCCTACTACTATTGGTACTCTCTGGGTGTCTTTCTTCCACATGGCTCTCTTTTCTGCCTGCAGAGCGAGGTATTTTATGACTTTGTGTCTCTCGGTACACAAGACACTGTAGTCACTAGGTGTGGCGATTTCAATGATCAATGCTACTCTTGTCTTCTTTCTTGGACCACTATATCTGGTTTTCTAGCATCTATCTTTTGGACTATTGGTATTGTGTGATCCCATGTGATGTAAACTTCATCGTTTTCTATGATACTCTGTGGCTCATGCTTCCAGTGTTTTTCAGCCACTTTGATACGATAATGTTTGCACAATCTCCAGTGTAACAATCTCGCCACATTATTATGCCTTTCAGTATACAGTCCCTCTGCCATTAGAGAGTTGCAACCAGCAATACGGTGTGTGACTGTTTCCAATTTGGTTCCACAAAACCTACATATGTCTGTTTCTCCCACATGTTCAATGGACTTAGTAAACCAGCATGTATGTAGCCCACTACCTTGGGCTGCCAATATTAACCTTTCATTTCTTGATGTAAATTCACCTCTCCTTAACCATTCCTGCGTTCGGTCTTGATCAACATGAGGTTCTGCCAGAAGTTTTCTATACTTGCAACTATATTTATGTTTTTTTCCACATTTCTTGCCTTCTCATCTGGTCTTTCACCTTATATTCTTTCTTTTGTTTTTTAGCACATTCAGTTGCTGCCTGGTTTTTATCCACTTCTGGTGTGACTGCCATTCCTGCTTGAAGTCGATATGCTTCTGCTAAATTAAGCAGAGATGTCATCTTAGATTTATTCTTCTCATGTTTCAAAACTTTCACCACATTTGGATCTTGTGAGGTCAGTAGATATGTGTGGAGTCCCACGATTGCAGACCTATACATGTAATCAATTTCAAGGAGGTCCATCCCTCCTTCAGAACGAGGAATATATAATCTTGGTATACACTGATTTTTATAAATCATTTGGTGAGCATGAAGCATCCTTCTTGTTTTAATAGCCAATCTATCCAACACTTTTTTGGGACCAGTCAATCACTCCAAAACTATAAGTTAGGACAGGAAGAGCAAATTGATTTATAGCTTGGATCTTATTCCTAGGAGTCAATGCTGTTTTCAGGATTAATTTAAGTCTTCTAAAGTACTCCTTACTAAGCTTTATTCGCATTTGTTTATGTTTTATTGCTGATCCTTCATCAATTCCCAAGTATTTATATACCCCCTCCTGCTCAAGTTCTTTTACATCACATTCTTGTCCCAAACTGATGTTTTCCTGGTGTTGCAATTTTCCTTTTTTAAAGGTTGCTTTTGCACATTTATCAAGACCAAATGACATTCCGATATCATCTGAAAAAGTTTTGACAACCTGCAACTGTGCTTTCAGTTCCTCATCTGATGAGCTATACAATTTTAAATCGACAAAGAGAAGATGAGAAGTCATTAGACTTTATTGTTTTCTAGAAGCCAAATTATAGCCATGACCTAAGCTGTTAAGTAAACAGCTTAATGGATTAATGGCAATGCAAAATAGCAATGATGACAGTTAGTCACCCTGGAATATCCCCCTTTGGATTTTTATCCCTGGGATAATAATCTGTCCTTTATCATGGCTTAATTGCAAAGTAGTCTGCCACTGTTTCATGGTTACTGTAATGTAATCAATCAGTGTAGGATGTACCTTATACATTTTTAAGCACTCTTATCTATGAATGTGGGATACTATCAAATGCTTTTTTATAGTCAATCCATGCCATACTTAAGATTCTTCCCTTTCTTACAGTTCTCCACTATAACTTTATTTAACAACACATGATCCTTTGTTCCATATGACTTTCTTTTATTGCCCTTTTGTTCTACTGCCATAATTGAGTTTTCTTCTAAATGACTATAAACTCTGTCGGCGTCAATCCCCGTGTATAGTTCACACGTCGTCGGAAGACAAGTTATTGGTCTATAATTTTTAGGGTAGCTTCCAGGTTCACTCTTAAGTAAGAGCATTGTTTTTCCTATTGTTAACCAGTGCGGTGCCTGTTTGGGGTGTGTATATAAAGAGTTCTTACTCATGGCTAGATCCTCGTGTAAAGCAGTTAATACTTTAAGCCAAAAGTTAGGTACTGCATCTGGGCCTGGGGTTTTCCAATTAGAGGCTTTTCTCACCTTTGTTTCAATCTCTCTGGCTGTTATTTCATCCCATTTCATATCCTGTACCTTTAAACTTCTTTATTTTACTACTTCTATCCATTTAGCATCTTTATGTTCCACAGGATCTTCATAGATACTTCTCCAAAATGTATCTACTTCCTCTTTTTTTGGCGGTCTATCAATTCCTTTTACCTTATTTCCCAATTGTCTATAAAACTTTTTTGGGTTATCAGTAAATAACTTATTTCGGCTTTTCCCTTATATTTATCTTCGTATCTTCTGAGTCTTTTCGCCTGTTTTGAAATTTTTAGTTTGTTAACTCCAATAGTGCATAACAGATCCTGGTCTGTTCTAATACTGCTCACTGCTTTTATCACATCTATCTTTCTTAATATTTTTGTTGATCTGTTCCCTCTTCTATAACCTTCTAACAATGACACTTTCTTGTCTTAGCTGCTTTATAGTTTTCTCTATTCAATATTTCCATAATGGTATTCGCTTTCACCCCCCCTTTTCCCTTGCTAGCCTATGTTCCTGTAATAGAATTTTATCAGTTATTAATTTAGCAGCACAGTAATATATTCTGTTTACTTCTGTTATATCGCATGGATCTTTATGGACAGTCCTAATTACTGTGTTCATTTGTTTTATCAAGCTTCTGACTTCTGGGGTTTAACCTTCTGCAGTCTATTTCTCTCATTGATCTTGATATATATGTCTTTGTCTATTAAATCAGGTAACACTTCTCTTAACTCCCTTTCTTCCATACTGAGGGCACATCCCTTGTTTTCCATTTCCTGCGGGTATTCTACAGAAAGTTCTATAACATCTTCTTGTGGCATATTCTCTTCAATTTCATCCTGTGTCATCTGTTGTTTTGTCATATGGAAACTCACTGGCCTATCATTCCTCAACATTGACTGCATTAGAGTTTCCACAGTTTCCTGTTCCTTTCCTTCCTGTCTAGCTTCAAGTGAACTTTTATACTGGTTTCCTGTGGAAGGCTCCAAAATATCTTGATATGGCACCTGACCTGTTGCTTCCTGTTCCACTGGTTTCCCCTTAATTTAGATATCCATTGCTCTATCCTGTTGTGGTGCTTTCTGCATTTGATTTTCTACACTGAATCCTTCTCTTTGCAGCTGTTCAATTACCTCAATTTCTGTTTCTTTGACTTCTCCATTACTAATCTCTTTTTCTACTTTTCCTCTTAGTCTTCTTATTTTTTGGATTGTAAAGTTTTCCATATCTGGATTCCTTTGCCTATATTTTTCTTCAAATATCATTGGTGCTGCTCTTTTGTATTAGTTAGTTTTGCTTTCTCCTTTGCATAAATATTACACCATATTAAATCTCTTTTCCTTTCCTCAGTCCATATATCTTCTTCACATGTCTCCCGATGATCTTGCTTTTCCTTATTCTGGGGACTCACTCCATCATGCTGTGATGTAGTCTGTTTTAGACCTTCTACATTAAATCCTTCACTTCATAGGTACTCCATAACTTCAACTTCTATTTCTTTAACTTCTACTTTACTAATAATCTTTTCTACATTAAACTTTTGTGCTTTTAGTCTTTTTATTGTGAAATTTCCATACCTGGATGCCTTTGCCTGCATTTTTCTTTGAATATCTTTGAAACTGCTTTCTGTACATTAGTTAACTTGGCTTTCTCCTTTGCATAAATATTGCACCATATCAAATCTCTCTTTCTTTCCCATGTCCATATTTTTTTTATATTTTTCAAATATCTCTAGGTTTTGTTGTTTATATTTTCTCACCTCCTCAGAGGCTTCTTTTTCCAAAGAGATCAAGGTTTCCTGAACTATATACTGTTTTTCAAAAATCTGTTTTATTAATGAAAGCAAACTCTTATTTGAAGCTTGTGACAGTTTTTCCTGCGGAAGTATTTTTCTTTCCTCTAATTTCTCCATTAATCATTTTGTATATCTTGTGTCTGGAAATTCTGGGCTTTTTACATAATAGTAACAATTCATAATTTCTTTCTTATACTCAATAGTCTTTATGGCTCTTCTTTGGCCAATCAGTTTTTGTGGACTACTACTTCCTTCTACAACAGGGGGGGGGGCATCCTCCCCCTGAGCCTGCCTGGCTCCATTGTAGGATTGTTTCCATATTTTGAGGATTCTACACTCTCATTTTTTCCAGCCCTGGCACCAGTGAACCTACCAGGATTGGGAACTTTTTTATCCTGGGTCTTGTGCACCCAGCTATCTTTTTTTATTTTTGATTTGCTTCTGTCCATGATATATGCTATATAATTATAGTCTATAGTATCGCCTTAGTGAAATTTTGTGAGAAACATGGTCCACCTCGAGAAGGTACTCACCAACACTTGAGGATGAATTCAATTTCAGCATTACTACGCTCCTTTGCTTGCTGACTTTTCATCTCTCCATCAGGACCCAGTTTGAATCATGAGATAGAATCCCAAGCTCCTTATTTCCCTGTGTGAAATTATGAAAGGATATCTTTGAGGATGATCATGCTAAATGAAGCTCTTGATCTGGAGATCATTTTCCATTTGCAATACTTAGGCGATATATGCACGGTAGCCCAAGTGAAGAATTTTGTTGATGCAGAAACAGATTTGCTGGACTAAATTTGGTTTGGGTGGTTATGACTTGTATCTAGAAAAGTACGTAAAGGAAATGCAATCAGAGAGCCATCTGTATAAGGTTATTTTACATATTTTTGGCCTATTCTGGAAGCAGTGAAAACAACAAACAATTGAGGATTTTTGTTTACAGTCTTTGTTCTGTAGAGACAAAAACACAGTTGTCTGTGGACATCTAATATACAAGGTAGGTATTCTCATGTGTTAGTATAGTTTGGAAAGGGCATAGGTAAGTTAATAACCTGGTTAAGACTGTGTTCAAAGGACACTTTTGGGATATCTGAAGTATTAGTTATCGAAACTCAATCTTTATGCAACACTACATAAGGGGGGGTAGACAATAGCATCAGCAGTTCCAAAACCCTACTTATTGAAGAGATAGCAAGGAGAAACAGGGTTTTCCATGAAAAGTATTTTAGGTCTACAGATGTTAGCTCAAATGCAGATTGTGTCAATGTCTGTAGTACAAAAATGAGTTCCCAAGGTTGCGTGGAATACTTGACTGGGAGAGACAACAGGAAAGTCCCTTCGAAGAAGGCTTTGCATAATTTATAAGCTGCAACTGAGGTTGAAGGGAAGCAAATATGAACATTTGAAATGGCTGTCACCTGGTCTTTTATCAGAGAGTAGCTAAAGCCAGTATCAAACAATGAAGAGGGGAAATGAGGTAAGGCTGGTCAGATGGGTGGGATAAAAGGTCCAGTTGCAGACTCATTAGCCATGGTTGCTTTGTGAGATGAGGCCTTATCAGGGAGAACCACATTTGTCTGGGCCAGAACAGGGCAGTGAAGATTACTGTCACTTTGCAAGGAGAGGTTTTCTGAAGAAACATAGTTTTTAAGGTTAGTGAGGAAAGGCGTGAAGGAGTCAAGAGAGCCACAGAGTACAGCATCTCTCAGTGGCTGTCCCTTTGAAGGGATGAAGCTGAAGTAGCTGCTGCATCTTATGTTGGAAAGGGAGGTAAAAAGATCATAGTGAGACTGGCCACAGCAGCTGAAGATGAGCTGTGCTACTGTAGGATTGAAAGACCACTTGTGAGACATCAGAACAAACCTGCTAAGTTTATCCAGTATACAGATGGCTTTCCTTGGAATGTGCTGTAAGAAAATGGCATGAAGCTATCGCCCACACTGCCACACTCATAAGACTTCTCTGCAAAGGGAGGAAGACTTGGCTCCTCCTTGCTTACTGATAGATATCATACTACCAATATGTTGTCTTACTGTATGGAGATCACCCCAGAGGGCAGTAGTCCTGAAAGGTCAACCATGCTAGAAAAACTGCCCTTATCTACCAGACATTGATGTGAACAGCAGCCTTCAAGTCTGCTCATCGTCCTTGGTCCATTCTTCCCTTGTAATGCCACCCCCAGCCCAGAGAGAAGGCATCTGTGGTTATTGCTGCCACTGTTGTAGGCAGAATAAATTATCTTACCATAGGAAGTGTAGGGGACTCCATCCACTAGGACAGCTGTCACCTGCAAACTTGTGTTACCCCAAAGAAAGTGTTAAAGAAATTAGAAAGTTGGGACCACTGTATCTTTAATGAACAGTAAATGTAAAGGACAGCATGAGGAACCTGAATTATGGAAGAAGTTCAGGACCAGAAAGATTGGAGGTGAAAGGTGCTCTAGAAGAGCGAAAATCACTGTTCTTAGCGAGTGCAGTCAGTCACTTGAAACTTTCAATGTGCAAGCTGTTGTGTCCTGACAGCAGCCTATAATCATTGTCATGATTCATGGAGATGCCTAGTGTAAGGTAAATCCAAAGCAAGTAATTTCTGGCAGCAATAAGGGATTCTATTGATATATCAACAAGGAGCCAATCATCCAGATATGGGAAAACATGGACCCTTTGAGTTGCAAACTGGCTGTGACTACTGCCATGCACCAGAACACCTGTAGGGTGGGCTGTAGTGAGATGGAAAGGCAGGGCATAATTGGCTTCCTGCCAGAAGCATAGAAACCTCCTTGACTTCTTTGCAATTTTGAGTACAATAATCATCTAGGCAGTCTGATGAGCATAAAAACAATTTTAATACATACCCACTTCCCTTTTTATCCTTCTTTGAACACCAATTAAACAATTAAATACTTAAAACACATACAAAATGTACCACTTAAGTTTACATCGTGTTGAATATTTATAAAGTTGTACATTGTTTTTCAACTTTAAGTATTTATTTTTTTTTTAAGTATTTAATTGATTAATTGGTGTTCAAAGAAGAATAAAAAGAGAAGTGGATGTGTATTAAAATTGCTCTGAAGAAGTCCTGTTACATTTTTACGGACGAAAGCACTCAACATTCAATAACGTTTGTATTTCTGGTGCAACAGAAGTCCTCCTCTTCATTTTCTGCATTTGGTTGTTTTTTATTTGGTTACCAAGTCTGTTGAGCATATCAGGTTACTTGCCTTCACACCAGGTAATACTGCTTGCACCATGACTAGCCTGAAATAGTTCTTTGTAATATATTCATTTAAACTGCTTAGATCTAGAATTGGCCTGAGGTGGCTGTTCTTCTTTGAATATATTCTGAACCCTGTCTGGTGTGGTGGGCTCTCAGACCCCCCCCCTAAAAAAAAAAAAAAAAACAGTAGTGATTTTTCACTTTGCTACTCTACTTTGGTGGTTTGTAATAACTGAAAATGCCAGAGACTATAGGTGGGGCAGGTAAGAAAAGGCTATTGCATATCCTATGGATATGATTTTTTTTCACCCAACTGTCCTGCAAGATAACCAGCCTATGGATATGATTCTCTTCACCCAGCTGTCCTGCATGACAGCCATCAACACATCTGAATGAGGAGGTTATTGGCCCTTAACTGCCTCCATAGGGGAGCAGCCAGGCAAGCCTTCAGGTACACTGACATTGACTCTCTGATTAGGGATCTATGAATCCCTGGTTTTGCAAACCACCTTTGCCCCTGGGCTGGCAATTTAAGGGGCCACTTCTGTCATAAGAGAAGTCAAAGGACTGACACTGATATTTCTGGATCCTTTCTGATTCCCCTTCGAGGGAATAATTCCAAAGAAAGACAGTGCCTTTCCTTCCTGCTCACTTTTCAGCAATTTTAACTTTGGGTCTAAATGAGGATCCATCACAAGGGGCACTGATGAAAGAAGTTTTAAAGTTGTCCTTGAAATAACAAAGATAAAGCCAGACATGACATCTCATGGTTATGCTCCACTGGCTGCATTGTGTAAGGGCCTCATGAGGCTTGTAGAAATATGCAGCATCATGGCCACATGAGTTCCAACTTGTTTCCCAGAACTGAGAGTGGACAGCTTCCTCAGAGAGTCCAAAGCTTATCCTGCAATGTCTTTCTAAAAGTGGCTCATGTGGGTGACAATCTAATAGCTTCAGGGTAAGCATGCCCAAGGTGTTTGCATGCTTTCCCACCCTCTGCATTGTATGACATTCCTTATATGGTAAATAAATAGCCATTACATTATCTGACAGCTCTCTCTTGGTGGCCGCTGCTATAATAATACACTTGACCAGACGGCCTTATTCCAGTTCTGCTGCCTATCCTTTCACAAAAGGGGCTTCCACCCAAGAGGCAGAGGATGCAATCTGGAAAGCCTTAAACAAACTTTTTTAGCCTGAAAGAGTGGGTCAATGAACTAATACCCCCTCTGATACATCAATTTGAGGATTTGGCATCTGCTGCATGAGAATTTGGTGAAGCTTCTCATCATCCAAATCCACGTGTGAGATAAACTCTGTAGGGGAACCGATGGGACTCCTTTTGCATTTACTTTTCCTGGGAATATCCCATGAGAAACTCATCTGACTCTCCAGAGAACTCAACCTGAGCCTGTGGAAGAGGCTCTTTGAGGCTTTCAAGCCTGCTCTGCCTGTGAGAAGAATGATGAGAAGGTTTAACTTCTGAATAAAGGGTAGGGTGCCAAATGATGGAACAGATGCCTGTGGAAGTTCAGTTGTCTTTACCAAAGTTAAGGGCATCATCCTCTTAAAGGCCTTAAAGGCTGATCTGAAGTCACTCAGCATCAAAGACTCCTGCATCAGCTCCATGTCAATCCCCAATGAAGTGGATATAACCATCACAAAATACAGAAGTAACAATGTTGATGTTGTGGATGGATCCAAGACTGAGATCAGTGTTACAGAGCGGAGCCAAAAAGACTGAACCTAAGAACTGGGTCTAAAGGCTGGCATTGGATGGTCAGCATTGTGACTCCATTGATGCCAAGGATGACAGGCTCAGGGTGGGATATCTGCTCCAAAGATGGGATTGGGAAGGGAACTAATACAGGAAGCATGTGAGTCAAAATGATCTGCGCTAGAAACAGAGGGGAAGCAAATAATACTCATTTCAATCTAACTTTTAGAAATGTCCTCATCATTCAATCCCTACACAATTTGAATGCACTCTGTAAAGACCAGGTAAGCCTGAGGGAAAATGTGGATGGAGATGGGAGGGAGAATTTAGATAACTCCCTTTCAGAAGAGAGCCTGATGGAGTTTTTGTTCTGAGACTGTGTGGGAGTGGCCTGGCTGTAGGGATAAGGAACATTCCAATTTCAGTATAGGCAGTAGATGCCGAAGATCTGGACTGGAGATCTTCAGTGCTGAAACAATTCCAAGTTCATTTAACTTTTTTTTCTTTTTCTCTCTTTCTTCTTTTCTTTATACTTTTTTCTGTTTTTTCCCCATCACTCTCCTAACCTTGCCTTAAAACTCTTACAACACAGGAGACCCTTCAAGATTATTTTTCCCTCCCTGGTAAGAAAAGAGAACCAAAGACCTTGCAGATTTAGCAATCATGGGTGTCTTGAGGCAGAATTTTGTGGCTACACTAGACACATTTTTTAAAGCCCTTTTCCATATTGGCTTAGCCATAAGGATCAATTAAACAATAAATCACTAAAAAAAAGTACACCAACAGCCAGCAACAATTATGGACTCCGGGAAGATAACTGTCACATGAAACAGTAAACACAGTTATAAGAAGAACAAAATTAGTTAACGTCGGTCTATAAAAAAAAACAAACAAACAAAAAAAACAGCAATGGAAGCAAACGTTATTAAGGTAACAAAGGCTTAAGTAGAAAAAAAGGTTAAATACTAAAGACAAAATGTTAAGAATGAGTTATGCATCCCTGTAATAAAAGATAAATTTGGAGCATTTAGCTAAGAAGTCAAATGGATGACATCTGATCTTGAAAGGGAGGAACAGGCACATTGTGGGAGTTTTTTTTTTTAAAGAAGCTTGACTTGGACCACAAGCAGGGTTTCCAGACAGGATCTGATAAGATGGTACGAAATAGGATTTTTTTTCCTTTCAATAAAGGTGGTGGGCTGTATACGCTTTATGGGACTGCATTAATCTTTTTATGAAGTATTCCTTGGTAAGTACTCCAGTTTTCTTCTGTTGGCAGTCCAACTTCTGAAGCAGCCATATTCTAAGGTAGACAGCATCTCTTGTGTGGAGTGCCTTTTACTGAAGAGTCCATTGTCAACTTATGATGAATCAATTGTTACTAACAACAAAATAGACTGCTGCATTTAGCATCTTTTGAAGATGAATAACTAGAGTGTTGAAGTTAAAGCATTCAGAAGTGATGTGCTTGACAAAAAAAGATGTACTTTCAAACACACAGTGCTGAGGTGCTAACACTGTTAAGTTTTGCTGTTAGTTTTACCAGTGAGATAGTGGAGTTTAATCAGAAGACTATAACGAAAAGCTTGCAAATAACTTATTGGAATGGGACCAAATAGGATACAGACCTAATTAAGCAAGTAAAACCGATGCCATTATTGAGACTACAATGGAGACAGATATAAAAGAAAATATGCAACTTTACTGGAAGGAAATGGAAAGTAATTTAATGGCTTACTGGATTCAGTTATATTGCAAAGTACTGGGCACATTCCATAATATCCTTCAAAGGGGTGGCTGGACAGGTGGTCAGATAAAAATGGAAACAGACCATTTGGACTTCAAGAATCTTTCAATATTGCAATGCAACATAACTAAAAGGGAAGGACTTAGACTGGGATGAGGCTTTCATAATGAACTGTCACAAAACCACACCCCAAAAGATTACGATGTACAAGATGATAATAATGAGAAGAAACTGATAAAAAGGGTTCTATGTTCCAAAGCCCTGCCGCATATTTAGAGATCAACTTTGATCAACAATGGTGGTGAAATACGTTATACAGCAGGTACTATATATACATAGGAGTCCTACCATTGGAAGCTAGCTATCAATAAAGCAGAAAGAAGCCAAAGCAAAATATTAATGTGCAGAAATCAGCAGTTTATGAAGAAGTGAGGTGTCATCATTTCAGTTTGTCTGTAGGCAGGTAGTCAGCACTAAATTGTGAAGAAAAAGGCAAAAGTGATGGGCATATACATGAGCACTGATAAAAGATGGAATGACAATAGATTGGCACAGGTCCCTGTGAGAAATCATATGGGGTTCTGTGTTCAGATCTGTGATTAGTCTTAAAAATGGATAGTGCGGGAGGAGAAGCTGCTCTACATAAAGCCATTCATAGTTAGGGATATGAATGCATTTTCCTAGAACATCATGTGAGTAAGGGTTTTCTGATGATCTATGGATGGCCGAGTAGTTAAAACAACTTTATGGAATGCATTCTTTTCAGATGAAAGGCTTAAAAAAAGTGTTGCTACAACATAAAAGTGTACAGTGGTCAGCAAAGAAAAAAACATGAAATCATCCTCTCTTACAGAAGAAATATGTGGATGCTCATTTTATTACATAGAAAAGCAATGAATGGCAGACATGACCTGTATTACCTACTGGAAGGTTTGAAGAAGACAAAGACATGAGAATCTAAAATGAGAAACTCTGGAGGAATATTAGGCATTCAAAAAATGTAAAAATAAATGGGTTAAGTGAGTTAGCAACGTCTGCCCTTGCATATGCATATTAAAATTGCTCATAAACCAACCACAAAGCTAATTTCTCAATGTTCTGAAGAACTTTGGAACATGACTGTGACACTTTGAATATCATCCTAATTGACAAAATGCACTGTGTAAGCCATTACGCCTACCTCACTTTCAAATTACAAGGGTCAAAATGCATAAACAAACCTGATAATAGATGTGGAAGCTCCTCTCACCAGAATTCTGACTCACAACTCTTGATTTTTCCAGCAGAAAATTTGAGATCTTTCCACCATCCGGTTCTCCACCTCTACTAAACTGAATCTCAAAATACTTTCCCTAAAAGAAAAAAAAAAAAGTAAAAACTACTTTAAATCAAGTTTTAATAGACGTAATATTTAGGTTGTTATAAACCACAACCCTCCAACTAACAGTTATGTCATACATATACACTGGATATAAAAAGTTTACAGATGCCTGTTAAAATCCCAGGTTTTTGTGATATAAAAAAAATGAGACCACATTAACTCATTTCAAAACTTTTTCCACCTTTAATGTGACCTATAACCTATAAAATTCAATTGAAAAACAAACAAATCTGTTAGGGAAAAAATATAAAAAATAAAAAACATACAATAAGCTGGTTGCATAAGTGTGAGCACCCTTAAACTAATGCTTTGCTGAAGTACCTTTTGATTTAATTACAGCATTCAGTCTTCTTGGATAGGTGTCTATCAGCATGGTGCATCTTGACTTGGCAATATTTGCCCATTCTTCCTTGCAAAAGTGCTCCAAATCTGTCAGATTGTGAGGGCATCTCTTGTGCAAAGCCCTCTTCAGTTCACCCTGCAGATATTCTATTGGATTTAGGTCTGGGCTCTGGCTGGGCCATTACAAAACTTTAATTTTCTTCTGGTGAAGCCATTCTTTTGTTGATTTGGATGTATGCTTGGGGTCATTGTCATGTTGAAAGGTGAACTTCCTCTTCAACTTCAGCTTTCTAGGAGATGTCTGAAGGTTTTGGGCCAAAAGTGACTGGTATTTGGAACTGTTGATAATTCCCTCCACCTTGACTAAAGCCCCATTTCCAGCTGAAAAAGAGCAACCCCAAAGCATGACATAAACAACACTTCGCATCACCAAAAGAACACCATCATGCTTCACTGTGGGATGATGTTCTTTTGGTGATGTGAAGTGTTGTTTATGCGCCAAACATACCTCTTGCAATTGTGGCCAAAAAGTTCAACTTTAGTCTCATCAGACCACAACACATTTTCCCACATGCTTTTGGTAGACTTGATGTTCTGTTTTGCAAATCTTAGCCGGGCCTGGATATTTTTTGTGTAAGAAAAGGCTTCTGTCTTGCAACCCTACCACATAGCCCAGACATATGTAGAATACGGGGGATTTGTCACATGTAATACACATTCAGTACTTGCAAGAAATTCCTGCAGCTCTATTAGTGTTGCTGTAGGTCTCTTGGCAGCCTCCCTGACCAGTTTTCATCTTGTCTTTTCATCAATTTTGGAGGGATGTCCAGTGCTTTGCAAAGTTACTGTTGTCCCATATTTTCTCAACTTTTTGATTACTGTCTTCACTGTGTTCCATGGTATATCCAATGCTGTGGAAATGTTTTTGTACCTTCTCCTGACTGATACCTTTCAAGAATGAGATCCCTCTGATGCTTTGTAAGCTCTCTGTGAACCATGGCTTTTGCTGTAGCAGGCAACTGAGTAAAGGTCAGGAAAATCCTTCTAGGACAGCTTAACTTTATTTGGGGTTAATCAGAGTCCCTTTAATTGATGGGAGGTGTGTACCCAAGAAGACTGAATGTTGTAATTAAATCAAAAGGTGCTTCAACAAAGTATTAGTTTAAGGTTGTGCACATTTATGCAAAAAACTTATTGTACGTTTTTTATTTTTTATATTTTCCCCCCTAACAGATTTGTTTTTCAATTGAATTGTACAGGTTATAGGTCACATTAAAGGTGGGAAAAGTTGTGAAATGCTTTATTGTAGTCTCATTTCTTTATATCACAAAAAACTGTCATTTTAACAGGGGTGTGTAAACTTTTTATATCCACTATATATATTCAGTCCATTTTATTCCTCCAGCAACATTTATTTGGTCTTCACATACTCTGATATGACATTTAGCAATATGCCTTGTATTTAAAGGTGTTCAGCTATCCATTACACTTCCTTAAAGCATTGCTCACTTAGTGAGTTTTGTCATTTCATGATCAGATATGGATGATGTGAATGAAATAATCAGTGCTGGTCGTTCTTCAAGAATCCTGAAAATCAAAGTTTTTGATAGTATTCTTTCTGCCGATTTCTCTTTTCAGATGGTCCTCTTACCCCTCACTGCCACCTCCCATGAGTTGTAAAGAATGGAAGAGACCAGCTGTATTGACCCTAGATGGCTTTTGCTGCATTGTAATGAACTGAAAGTGAATGTTGTTAAATATGCATAATAAAATCCCCCTCACCATTATGTGCTTATTTATCTTTAGTTGTTGAATCCACTGGAAGTCTAAAGTTTGTAAACATTTTATGAAATAATATCTATAAGTGACGAGCTCATTCATTTTCCATTCATTTTACTTTGATAAATAGAAGACTGTCCCATGTCCCTATTTACATGGGCAACTAGGGGGTATTAGGGTGGCTATTATATAGTGTGCTCAGCCTCAGTTCAAATACAGAGCTACTTAATATAAATAATATACTGCCTGTTAGCCAAAACAGCTAATACTTAACAATTATTAAAATGACTTGACTTTATTCAAATTATTGTGCATTGAAAGCTGTTCTTGAATTCATATTTAAATAAAAAAAACTCTGTCTCATTAAATGTTGTTTAGCAGCACAAGTGTAGCCAAGCTAAGCAGTATGGGGATGAGAAAGTACAAAACTAATGAGACGCTTTGCCATATTTTGAAGACTACTGCGTTAATGAAAGTCAAAGTTTGTAGTGAATGACCTGCAGAAGGATGAAGCTTCAGTAACTGCAATTAATTTGCTGATTTAATAATTAGATTTCAAACAAAATACAAAAAGCATATCAACTTAGTTTTTGCTGCAAAAAAAAAATGAAAACAGAAGCTTAACTCCAGCAAATGATGATCACCTTCATCAGTGAATCAAAGTGATTTATTCATGTTTCGATATGCATCACATCACACAATGTATTATATGCCATGATGAAGTCTGCACCCCATTTATCATAACATATTTGCACCACTGTTTAATAAAAAGTTTAATAAACTTTGTATCAAGCCATGGCCCCAATACATCTACAAAATCCCAGGTGATGTCAGGATATTACTGGGGACTGTCCATAGACTTTACTGTACATTTCCTGAACCTCCATGAAGAGGAGATGCATCCATTTTGATAATTTCCCACTCAGTCATAGTATAAAAGCTAAACAAACTGGGAATAAACTCCTATGTCACCCACTGGATTACCATTTGGCTCACAGACAGGACACAGACCATCATAAAACAGTGGAATTTACAAAATGATCAGTCACCAGTGGACTCCCCTAGGGTTCTGTGCTGGGATCTCTCCTGTTTTGGCATTTACTTTTCTGAAATAAAGCCAATCTGACTGACTAAACGTGTAGATGACTACAAGCTAGGAGCAGTCACTGAATCCCCAAATGACTTAGCCATCTTGCAGGAAGGCTTGCCTCAAATAAATAACTGGTGCCAGAATCATGGACTGAAACTAAATGCAAAAAATGCATTACTACATCCTTTGGGAACTCATGTATGCCAGGAAACTACCACATTGACAATACACCACTAAGAACTGACCCAGTTGTTTGGCATTTGGGAACTTATGTGGACAGTGATCTAACTTTTGACCAACATGTGTCTATTGTTGCAAGACAGTCCTTCTATAGTGCACAACTTATAAACAAAGGGATTGTGTCTAGATCTAGAAATGACATTGTCCCGCTTTACTCAGCCCTCATTAGGCCAGTCTAACAGCTGGAATGCCCACAGAGATACCTTACTAAAAGGATACAAGGACTAAACAAAATGTCATACATAGACTAAGTTAAAGCCCTGTTACTACACTCAATATCTTACAGACTCCTAAGAGGTGACCTGTGTCTGGCATACAAGCATCCTCTGACCCAAAACTGATGGACTTATGGCACATCAGCAAGTTGAGTAGCATCAGAAATACTTGGTCTAGGGATCTAAACCTTCTCTGCAATATCAACAGAACAGTTTGGAAGAACAGGTATCTCTCACAGTGGATACTGCTGCTGTGGAACAGACTCCCCATCTACATAAAACAAAGTTCATCCCTGTCCATATTCAAGCAGAAATTAGATCTATGGATGGGAAACAGGAAATGTACCCCAGGACTGCCCCCTGTACTACTAATGGACAGAGGCAACTCCTAAATGCTTTATCCTATGCATGGGCCCTCTCAAATTATCTATGGTATGATCCCAGTTATTCTCATTAGGAGTAACATACAATTATCGACCATGGGATGGTTAAGGCCAATCTATAACCAAATGGGATAGGTTATTTTGAGCACAAAAAAAAAAAAAACGGTATGAACTTAAAGTGGTCCACAAGGGCAGCTAGCCTAGTACTTCCCTATGAACCTATTACAGTCTACGGACACATCCCCTTGCTATTCCTATGGTGATGTCACTGGGGATACAGTAAATCTATGTGGTCATACTCTCAATAATGAGTTTATGAAATTCTCTGTTAAGAAATGGGCTACATAAAATATGAATGCTGATAGAATATACATTGCAGCACCTGATGCATAAACGTAATCTACAGACAGGAGAAAAAAATCACTTTAAAAAGAAGTACCAGTAAATAGGTCAGCATCTGTTGAATGCCACTGACTTTAGCTCCACTGTTCATTGTGTAAGCTTTACAAAAATATAACAGATTTACAATAATGAGAATGTGGTTCACTACACAAAACATGATGGCAAATAAACCAAAAGGTATTTATTCACTAATTTAGACAGTATGCAAGTTCCAATTAACAAATCTTTCTTATCAAGCTTAGTTAAGATAATGATATGAGAAACAATACTATCGAAGTCTCATGGACTGGCAAAAAAAAAAATAGATGGAAGCTCTTGTGGCGAGCTCATCAGAAGACAGAGTTTAATGAAATGCAGTCTCTCAAAACAGCACAGTGGAGGTTGAGTAAGCAGGAAAGTACAGTAATGTAGACCAGTAAGTGTCATGCTAATGTTAGTAGTGTCATCTAGTTGAACTCGCATACAAGCCCCACTGGCATGCACCTTATCATTTGTCCTAAGAGATAAACCCCACTACTGCACTGGTCATGTGGCACAGAAATATAGAAGAAAGCTGTGACCATAGCACTGTGAACTATATACAGACATTTGCACCACAAATTAAAATCTATAGAGTACTGGGGTTGACTGGGTGCATTTCCTTACAGCTTTTCTGACCTGTCTCTCTAAGGAACTACTATTACAGTAGGATGTTCACACATACCTGTACAGCTTTTTTTGAAAGAGGGTTTGCTCCCTGTTGAAATGTATGTACTTGTAACACAGAGTGCTGTCAGAATGAAAAAAAAAAAAGATTGAAAATCCAGGAGAAGAGTGAATCTTGAGCATCAATCAAGCATTTAAACTTCTTTATTTTTTGCGGTAGGGAGCAGTTCCCCTTGTACCCTACCCTTCTTAAACTTGCATATACTACTCTGAGATCACCAAACTCACAGAAATGGGAATATTCTGGGAAATGGCCATCTCAGACTTAGTACATGTAAGTCTGTTTTCTTCAGCCATTCATTCTACAAGTATCAGAACTCCCTCTAGTGGGTCCAGACATATTAAAATGGTTACTGAAGGGGTCACTATAGCAGTAAATCATAACATTTGAGTGGAGTACTAAGCTGTAATAGGACATCCAAGATAATAGACAGCTTCAGGATCCCCTGTGCCAAAACCTCTCTTACTTTGACTGCAATCCATGCTTATAATACAAATTAAATGACTAGATGGAGGTCCAGTCTTGTGCTGAAACATTTCTAAAGCAGGCTACAGATACTATTGCCACATTAGTACAACATGTTAAGTTCTTTCTAGGGCTCATTACACTTTGTTTTATCCTGCTCCCCCAACCATCAGCTACTATCAACTCCTCTCCTTGGACCTGCCTTAACCTCCCCTGGGATTACCCAGATCCATATTCAGGCAGGTGACATCAAACAGCCATCACAGCAATTAGGCAAGAGCATAATTACTTCCCCTTATCAGCTATGAATTCATCTGAAGGTAAAAATAAGTTGGCTGAACACTTACTTTGTCCCATTACAAATCCACTGCTCTACGTGCAAGCTAAGAATTAAACAGCTAGCATGCACTAGATTGGACTTTTACAAAATATAATTTATTACAATATTAAAAATACTTTAATAAGTTAATGATTGAGTAGACATGCATCATAAAATTCTGAACAGCAGCAGTATTTAGAAAAGATAACGTTCGTTCCACATAACTTAGCCGGGTATGCAATATAACACTAAGTGCAAGTAAACAAAACAAAGTTCCTGTCCATGTCCAGAACTTGTTTGCAAATTCTTCTTCTTTAAGGGTCTTTAATCCTTGATGAGCACTGGGAAATGGTCCTAAATTTTGTATCCACTGTCTTGTAACTCCAGCAAACTGAAGATAACTTCTTGCATATCAACACTGGTTCCTCTGTAGGTAAATGCCCAATTCAGTTGCAGGTAGACTTGCCTGACTCTCTCTGGCAAACTTCCTGTTCCCTTACTTACTGCAAATGGATCTAACTTTGTAGATGGTCAGACCCTGTATTAACAAGATGCAATATTAAATTCTTTGGTTCCTTTTCAGAGTGTACTGCTGTCCTTTGTAAAACTCTTTCAGAGTCTGTCAGCAGCTGACAACTCAGAAATCCAAGTATGACTATTAAAGTATCACAGAAGAAAGCTGAATGAATTAAACTGAATATCTGTCTTTCTTTCTCTGTAATATAAACTTCTTCCAAAAAAAGAGGAGGGAAGGCTTTAGAATTCCTTTGTTTTGTATCTGCAGTGGAATGCCTCCAACAGTGAATAGATAACACTTTTTATCAGTGTCACCATTTGGAACACCTTGTTTCTCCCCAGTTTATTACTTTTTTTTGACTAAAATGTGTACTTTGAGAGAAGAGTGAGCATTAAGCTGTCTTTCATATCCTGTGATTTTTGTAAATGTCCCAGAACAGGATGGTGTAGAATTTAAATGAGTAGCTATGAAGTCCATTTCCTCTGAGTGACGCTATGGGGGCTGTGTTAAGCTGAAAATGGTTTACTATCAAAATAAAGAAAGCAGCTACTACGAATATTCACAACCTGAACAGGAAGGGCGAATACCATCTAAACTGACTGCTCAGAATGTCAACTGTTTTTCAGAAGGAAAAAATAGATATTCAACATGTAATGGAGCACTCACCATCCGGAAACACCACCAGAAAAATACCATACACATGTCTACTGTTTTGCAGTGGGGCAAGACCCCTGCACCCGCCATATGGTGGGCTACTCTCCCCACACCCCCTACTAATTATATATTCTAACTCCAAGACCACACTACAGTGAGGAAAAGGGTAATTTTCCCGATCTCCACTGTAGTGCGATCCAGTGCAAAACACTGATGCTCCAAACTGCGGACACAACCTACTTGTCGACATGATCTGTGTTTGCAGTTTTCCCTTTTTGCCCCTTTCCATTTGACCGTCAGACAGATGGTAAGGTGCATTTCTTTATTTTGATAGTAAACCACTGAAAACAAATACTTAATGCAGATGTCCAGAAGGAAAAAGTGCATGTGTTTTGTGGAAAACAAATACTATGACAGAAAACAATCTAGAGCCCTCTTCACCTAGGATACCAAATGTTTTAAATGGCATTGCTTCTTTCTCAGCCAGGAGCACAGCAAGAGTAACATGTAGCAACACATTAAGGCAGAATTAATAAATGCAATCAATGCATGCTAACAATGGTACCATGCAAACATCCAATAGTATCCAGAATTGCTTTAACAATAGGAAATATAGGCAGATTCCTGGTGGTCTAGTTATTAGATTTGGTGCTTTAACTGCCATAGCCCAGATTCAGTTCCCAGTCATAGTATTTCAATGGAGGTTACCTCAGAGTTACAAGGGACAGGTTTTGATTCTCTCCTTTGAAAGGGAAACTGGCTAGACTTAAAATGTCCCACAATGGCAGTCTCTTACTAACCTATGCAATAAAAATAAAATATGCTAACTAAATGACTAAGAATGTTAGAATTTGATATTTTTTTTTTTTTTCTTTTTTTTTTCTCCCCCTCCCTCCCAGATGTTACTGCAGAGAGCATAGTCAGCCTCACTCCCTCCAGAACTGGCCAAGACAGCATCAGCTGTTCATCTCCACCCGCCCCCATATCCAGTCACCTCCAGCATCCCTGCCACTAGACAAACTCAGATGTCAAGGGCATAGAAAGGGCTTTCCCCCCTCTGTCTCATGGTATCAGACCTTAGGGCTTATTACCATTGTCATTCAAATAAAACAATATAACATATCAGCTACTCAATTTATTTCACAAAAACATGCCTTGTTTTTGTTTCATAAAAGAGACAAAAATATAATCTCTCTAGCTGAGACAGCAAGAACTGCTGGTGCTTCATTTAGTTCCACTACATTCTAGAAATTTCTTAAGAACAGGTTTTGCATCAGTATACATTTTGAATATTCAAAGTATACAAAATAGTTTTCTCGGTTCTTAATCTAGGGGAAAGACTGGTTACAGGAAATCACTGATAAGATAGAAAGATTAAAGATTACTTTTTATTTATGTTTTTTTTTAATATTTTACTGAAAGA
This sequence comes from Protopterus annectens, assembly GCF_019279795.1. Classification (NCBI taxonomy): domain Eukaryota; kingdom Metazoa; phylum Chordata; order Ceratodontiformes; family Protopteridae; genus Protopterus; species Protopterus annectens. Next base: position 949,726,120 of record NC_056741.1, on the reverse strand, counting down.
GATGTCTTAAGAGACTCAAGGAAAACATTTCCAAGATACAGGAGACATGCAAAAATATCATAAAGGTGGTATGTTGTCATGGTAAAAATCTACTCCAAGCTGAAGGCACAATAAATTAGTATGATCATGTCGCCTCACAGCAAGAGGTTATCCCATTCGATTCTCAGCTGGAGCACCTTCTGTGTGGAGTCTGCATGTCCTCCCCATGGTGGAGTGATGTTTAAAGACATGCAGGTAGGTACGTGTGTGAATGTGCCTTCTTTGAAGGTTGGGTGTCGGACTGGCAACTCTGCACTGTAAAAAATCCACTTCCAATTATTAGAGGAGCGGAGTTCAGCTGTAGCGACCCCAACCGGAAAAAGCCGAAAGACATTCTTTCATTTTATTACCTGACAGACCAGAAGCATCATATAAAGAAAAAGTGGGTAACTAAAGGGTGTAGAATATATTGATGAAATTATAACCAGTGTGTTTTATGGTTAAATACAAAGTGGGTGAAGTACACTAGTTTTGCAGCAGGATAGAGTGAAACTGCATACCTTTAGTGGATTACAATATGGGTGATTCAGATGGCTACCTTTGCCACAGCTCCAAGAGGGGGTCCACTGGCAGCCACTCAGTCATGAATCATGGTGGTTTGGTAAAAGATAAGCTTTGCACTCTTTCCTCTTAATTTAATCTGATTTTAGGGAACTTTTTTAAATTGAAATAGTGGTTATGCACTAACTTTTAATGTTGCAAAAAGTTAACATAATGCCTTAGGCACTTTTTAATACCTAAATCATAGCAATTTACAGGAAGAAAAAAAGTTTAAATTGTGCTTTTTAATGTAGCATAAACCCAAAACATGAAAGCAGATTGCCGCTAAATCATTTTATCCTGGCTTCATGAGGCTACAGTGACATCGTGTTGATAACAGAATTAAACTGAAGGCCTATCATTAATAAAAACACATTTTTGATAACTATTCATAGTCCGGCATAATATTTTAAGGCTTACTTCTCTTACCACAGACTTAAGTCTTTTTTTTTTTTCAATTTTCCCTGTATGTTCTTTGAAAGCTGTCCCATGAAGAGCAATGGTGATGGATAGCACATTCTGTACTGGCCTTGCAGTCCTGGCTGGGTACATTCATACCTCCCAACTGCCTTGTTTTTAATTATTTTGCAGAATGCAAAATAATTTTTCTTCTATCCCTCATATTTTTTAACTTTCTGGTAATTCACTGCAGATTAAAGTTAGAGGAGGCATTAGAGTTTCATACTTCTGCTTGCGCTAAAAATGTATGTTGATGCAAAACCTGTTTTTAAGAACTTTCTAAAATGAATCAGAGCAATGCTTAACTGCTTCATATGCCTATTAACACCTTTCTGCATACTTCTAGTTAACACCCATAGCTCCTTATGGTGTCCTGACATTTACTGAGGTTCCCTTCCTTAACTAGATGACTTAACAATAACAGGCTGCTTATGAAACAACAAACTGTATGTAACAAAATTACACTAAGATAGTTAAATTCAGGATGACCTGCACTTGAGATAGAAGTCACTTTTTGTTAATTTTTAGCATTCAGATTTTCATATTTATATTCATATTTTCATAACCGAAAGAGCTACGTATTATTCAGAGGCATGTGAAACATCATGGTGGGAGACAGAAAAGTAATTTGTACTGCTCACGAATAATACAGTATATTAGAAATTCTGCTAATTATTTTCTAGTAATTAATATCTGCAATACTCCCATATGTACATTAATTCCAAAACTAACCCTGGGGCTCACACAGGATTATAGAGAGTGGGAAGCATTAACACTAGCAGTTTTCCCCTTGCAACAACCCTTTCTAACTCATAAACCATCCTACTGCTGAGATTTCCCACTAGTAGTAGAATCAGCATAGAAGATGGTCCCTCAGACTAAACTGCATCATAATGAGGCAATCTGGTTGAGCAGCTAATATTAGCCATATGTTCTCTCCCAGAAATGCCTAAAGTTCCCAATTTTCACTGTTGTACAATTCAGAGAGTTGCACACAGCTGCATACACATCCAGATGTGGAGGAGAAAGTTACCACCACCTAAAGATGACAGTCATTCATTTGTCAAACTGTGTAAGTGTGTGACATGTCTGAAGGGGCATGAATGATGCCAGATGGATGGGTGTGTCTGGCTTGGGGGTCACACTACGGGTGTTTAGTACAGAATCAAGAGTCTGCATGTGTGTGTGCATTTATATATGTGTATGTGTGTGTGTAAAGGAGTGCGGTGCGGGCACAAATGGGTGAATGTCTCCTTAAGTCAGATTGAGTGTATGTGTGTGGGGAGGGGGGTTGTTCTATGGTGGATGTAAGCATGGGTGTCTGAAAGTGTGTGCAAGGGGGACTAGTGTTAAAAAAATGTATGACTCAAATATGTTAATGAGATTATAATGAGGTCTTTCTCACTGTGGCCATAGCTATCTCAATCTCATTCTCTCACAATCTCACGGACCTACCTAAGGTACGAAGCATGCCTGAGGAGTGAAATTCTTTTTGAATGTTACTATAACTTACAGACTTTTGCAGGGTATCAGGTGAATGTTGAAAAAAAAACTGTTATTGACACTGGCACTATAAACTATACATCTTGAGTGACATTTGGCTTTATGTTATTAATAAACAAATAAGCATAACTTTTCATAATTTTATAAACAAACAGAATGGAATTTCTTACTGTCATGTGAAAGCTCACATTAGGCTTAACAAAAGTATTCTGACAATACTCTAGGTTGTGCAAGTTCCAAAATATGAAAAGTTGCTTATGAAATTTTAGAGAAAAATACAATTCTTGGTTTGTGTGCAATATAGATTATTGCACTGATATTAAGCCTGTGAATACACTCAAGTTTTAATCACTGTAAATAGCACTTTTTATTGGTAACATTGCTGTGTGTACTATTTTAGTAATGTTTACAGTTTTCAATGTATTTGCATCTTTTTGTTTTTGCTTTTTAACTCGATTTTTCAAAAAAAACGTTCTTGAATGTAAAGATATGTGTATGCTGCAAGACATGCATCATTTCAGAACTCAGAAGGGTTAGGGAGATAAAACACGTTCCTGATTTTGTACTTTTGTTGCCCCACTAATTCTGGATTTGTTCAGAATTCTTACACAAGTAAGCTGAGAAGTATTGATACTTTTTTTCTTTAATAGTCACCTAATAAAGAATACTCCTTTAGAGGAGGGAGGGGGGGTTATTAGTGAAGTGACATCAGATAAGGCATAATACGTAGTAGTTTTGCATTAATATATTCCATATTTCATCAGGACACAACAAATCTCTACTACTTGGGGAACAGTCCCCTTACAAACTAAGAATTGTTGAGTGTATACATTTAATCTGATGGAATCTGAAAATATGCAATTTCATTTGCTCATTTTAAACAGTCTGATGTTACAGGGCAAATGTCCATTTGTGTGACACATGCTGGCATACATGGGATACTGTGTGCGTGTGTAAGAAACAAACTTACATTTTTGTGTCCACGATTATTTACTTTTACTACAATCGGACAACTGAGGTATACAGAGTCAACAATACTGGATATGAGGGCTGTCTGTGGATGAGATTGACTGTCCCTGCTGTGGTGATCAAGGTAAGTAGTCATTAATTGAACTTTGCCAGACTGGTACACATTTTTGCAAAGTAAGCTGGACTGCTTTACAGTAGCTATTTTGGTCACAATTGGATATTCAAGGTATACACAGTCAAGTAGTTGCAACTGATAGGTAGGGGCACTGGAGGATTACAATGACAGCAGTTTGAATGGTTGAAATGTTTAAAAATTGTTAATTTTGTTATTGGTTAGCAAATTTTTTTTTCATTTTGTGATAGGAAATGTGCAATGATACTCGTAAAGCAAACACACACAACTGTCGATTTATTAAACAAATACAACTTAAAACAGTCAGGTGCGTGAGAATATATTATTTTAAAACTAGGTGGGTAAATCCTAAAGAAACTCCACATTTAAGTGTGGTCCAAATAAGTGCGTTTGTGATGAGGAGTATGGTTTGAAAACTGCCCAGGGCCCATGGTGCACTTAATCTGGCACTGCTGCATGTACAGCACAAGTAGAAAAGTGACTGAATTTAAATGGCATCACAGTATTGTTCATGTCTAATGTTATAATAATCACAATGGTAGAAAACTCTACTTACTGGGGAGAAAATAATTCTACCGGATTTCTTTTTTTTTTTTTTTGTAGAGGCTGTAATCACTATAATCAATATAAATTTGTAATCTAACTTTGTTTATTTTTCATGTACCCATACATTGTATGTTTTGTGGTGAAAGTCTGTGTAATCAATGTAAATTTGTAATTTTGCTAATGTGCTTCTGGAGCTTTTCTCCTTGGGTCTCCACTGAAAATGGGCACATATCCGTCGGACTTTCCCAGTAAACAAATGTCATAAATAAAGAGCTCTGGCATTGCAATTACAGCTCCAGTTCTCAAAGTGATTTCAATTGAGTGAATGTTAAAAGACTACCTGACACCTGTTTTGATAAGAAATTCCACATGGGACAAGTCACGGGCTGAACACATTATCACAAAGACCATTTCTAACTCTTATCTGCAGAGAACAGGAATGTGTTAATAGTCTACAAATTTCTCCCTGCTGAATGTTTTCTAATACTGTTTCAATAGAGTAGCATAAACATGCAGGTGTTGTTCAATTCAGCCCAGTCAAAGCTTAGCACTAACAGCGGTGATCTGTTTGTTTATGCAAGGAAATGAAGAAACTAGCTGCACTATAACATGCTTCCTCCAATTTATTTACAAGGTTATCAGGCAAATTAATGCATAGTAATAAACTGCACAGAAGATTTTGGTGCAGCAGAACATTAATATTTTTTGTCTAGCTTCTACAGATACAGAAGTTCTAATTTATGTAAAGACATCCAAGAGTTTGGTTCATCATCTTTTATTGAAAAGAGTTGCTACAATATATAGTCCTATGTACTTGATGATCTCCATTTCAATGTGTTTTCCTGACAATCTACTTTCAATTCTGGAAGGAGAATGAGATGTCCTGAAGAAGCAGCTACAGAAAATAGCTGACTTGATTTTTAATGCAGTTAATTTGAGTCCAACAATGTGAAGCCAAAGCACCACTTTAGTGAACAATTCTTGCAATGAATCTTGCATTGCAGGAATTGGGCTGACATTACAGTAGTGTAGTGTCTTCAGCATATTAAATAAGCTCCAACTGCCACTGTGATGCATTAGTTAGTTGGCAAAGATAGACAAAAGCTCACTAACTAGAAATGAACTCAGAGGTACTTATTGATGAGTCTGAAAGGGTATAGATGATAATCTGTTCCATTTTTGTAAACAGCTACAGAACCAGTTAAAGGCTCATTCACAACTTAATCAGCCATAGTCTTCCAGATAAAGACTATAACTGATGGTACTGAAATCATTGAAAAGTATTTAAATGATTGCTTCAGCTATCATCAGATCATGGTACTGAAATCATTGAAAAGCATTTAAATGATTGCTTCAGCTATCATCAGATCATGGTACTGAAATCATTGAAAAGCATTTAAATGATTGCTTCAGCTATCATCAGATCATGGTACTGAAATCATTGAAAAGCATTTAAATGATTGCTTCAGCTATCATCAGATCATGGTACTGAAATCATTGAAAAGCATTTAAATGATTGCTTCAGCTATCATCAGATCATGGTACTGAAATCATTGAAAAGCATTTAAATGATTGCTTCAGCTATCATCAGATCATGCTGACCTTTCCTACGGGTCGCAGAGATGGTGAAGAGTGCAGTTCAACTTTATGTACTTTGTTTAAAAAAATACGGTTGTGTAGGATTTTACCATAACAGTAGCTGTCCCACATCTCACTGTAGAAATATTCTTTACTCCTGGGATATCCTTGCAGAGGACTACTGAATGTTTGCCCAGCATACCAAAGACTTTACACTGTCTGGGTGAAATATGTCAGACATATCCGACGTGCAAAGCATAAGGTACATATGTGACATATGAGTACCTAATCCTCAGAACTGAAGTACCCCAGAAGAACCACAGCAGCCCCAGTGGAAAGCAACATGTACATCCAGGAAGAGAGGAAGAGAAGGATGTAAGAAAGACCCCTAGGCCAGAAATAAAACCACAGAACGTAATAGGGGGTAGGAGGGAGGGACCAAATACTGCAACAGTGAGATGTAGGACATCTGCTGTTATGGTAAGAAATAACACAACCACACTATGTCCTTCCTTATCACTGTTGCAGTATTCTTTACTCTTGGGAGAGAACAAAAGTTACTGTAAAGTATGGGAGGAGAATGCCACTGAAACCCCCCCAAAAATCTATGAAGGATGGTCCTAGCAAAACCTGCCCTGGCCCTAGAAATGATCTCCATCTTATAATGTTTGGTACAATTGTGAACAGTCGACCACGTAGCAGCTTCCAAGATGGATCCAACATCCAGACCACTGAGGAAAGTACTAGAAGCCACCACTGCCATGATAGAATGAGTACAAACAGAAGAAGAAGAAGTTGAAAGTTGCTTGCCATGCACAGAATAGCAAAACAAAATAGCCTTAGAATTCCAGGACGATAGTTTGCTTAGATACTGCCAAACTCAGTTTCCTGGCATGACAGGAAAAAGCTGCTCAGATTTCCCGACATGGTTTGTCTTGCCAAGTAATATCTCAGCTGTTTATGTAAATGAAAGTGTGAACAAGCCTCTCACTAGTATTCTGTGAAATAAGAAAAAAAGAAGGAATGTGAATGGACTGATTCAAGGACAAATCATTAAACACCTTGGACATAAAAGAAATATTGGTATGAAGAGACAGCCTGTCCCTGTGAAAAAACAGAAAAGGTAGAACTGTCATGCATGCGTGAAGTTCAGAGACCCTCTTGGTAGAAGTAAGAGCCACCAGCAAAACAGTCTTCCAAGTACAGTGTTGTATGGAAGAAACTGTAGGCGCAAAAGGCGACTGGGTTAACTTTTCAATAACAAAATTATGGTCTCAAAGAGGAAGAAAAGATTTTTTGGAGGCCGAATATGAAGGACACCATTCAAAAATTGTTTGACTTCAAAAACATGAAGCTAGAGGTGGATTCAGAGGCAGAGAAGCAGAAATGGTTGACAAATGAACTTTAACAGATGAATATGACAAGCCAGAATTGGGCAACTCACACAAATAAGAAAGGGCCACAGGAACCCCCATAGAAGAAAGGGCTTACAAAGACATGTATTTGGAGCATTTCTCCCTGGGCATCCGATGAAAATTGGCTTTGTTCCAAGTCGGACTTTCCTGGTAAACAAATGTTAAATAAATATGAAGGGTCCAGGTCATACTTGAGAAACTAAATAGAAAATCTCTTCCATTTAGTCACATATGATTTTCTAGTAGTGAGTTTTCTGGCCTGCTGTGAAACCTGAAGCACCTCCTCAGAAAATTGGTGCCTAAAAGGAATCCAAAGGCTATTACCCTAAGTGTCAAATGAAGGGTGGGCAAGTTTGGGTGAATGACACATACCTTGTGCTATGTGAAAAGATCCATCCTGTGAGGTAACTTGTGATGGCTGCCCCTGGCCAGATGAAACAAAAGGGAAACCAGTGCTGTCTGTGCCAATAGGGACTCAGCAGGAAGATTTTTTGACCTGTTCCATATGACCTTGTGCAGGACCTTTGGTAGCACAGAAAGAAGGTGATAGGTACACAGAAACATCCCCTTCAAAGAAAATGACATGGTGTCCACTTTCCAAATCAGAGGACTTGGCACTCTTGAAATGAACTGGAGAAGTTGTCTGTTCAGAGGTAAGGCAAGAAGATCTACTCAATAAGTACCCTACTGATGTACAAAGTCCAGAATGAGCTCCCTGTCAAGCATCCATTCATGAGGATTCATTCTGGACCTGCTCAGAGTACCTTCCACAAGTTTGTGCTCTAAAGGAATGCAGACTACCTGGAGAACCATCATGGTGGACTGCAAAATCCCAAGCCTGAAGAACCAGCCTGTAAAGAAGGTGACATTTTGTGCCCCCTTGTTTGTTGATGTACCACTGGACTGTGGCATTGTCTGTGAATACCTTTAGAGGACCTGGAACCTATAAGAAGTGAAAAGTCTTGAAAGTTGGAAGTAGGGGCCCTCATCTCCTTGATGCAGATATGGTCTGCTAGTTGTTGATGGGACCAAAGACCCAGCACTTTCAGGTTGTTGGAGAAGTTGCCCAAAACATAATCAGAAGCATCCATGTACAGTTCCCGAGCAGAGAGAGGAACCTGAAAAGGTAGACCTGGATTCAGGGGAAATCTGATGAATCCACTAGCAGAACTCAAGCTTGAGAAAAGGCAAGAGAGAAACCAGATATTCCAGTGGATGTCAGTGCTGTTGTCAAATAGTCTTCAGATACCACTGATATTTCCTCATATGGAGTTTGGCAAAGGGAGCCATTGGAATGGTTGATGGCATATTTCCCAGAGCTCAGAGAAATTCCACTTGTAGGAAGGACTGAAAGAAGAACTGGAAACTGAAAATATGCAATCATGAAAGGACATTGGGAGGAGGGAGATGAGCCAACATTGGAATGGTCTGAATTCTGCAACCCAGAACACTTGGTCCTATGAAGGAGTCAAGACAGACTTTTTGAAATTGAGGGTGAACCCCACACAACTTCTTGGATGTCAAAGACAAAGGCATCTGGAAAACTAAATTTGCAGATGATTGCAAACTGGAAGCAGTCAATGAATTCCCTGAAGACTAGAACACACTTCAGGAAGGTCCAACACAGACAAACATTTGGTGCCAAAGCAATGGCTTAAAACTCGATATCAAGAAATGCATTACAGTACCTTTTAGAAGTCAGCCACTCTGGTTAACTACGTCATCAATAAAAAAAACCCCAAAAAGTTGATTCACTACTCAGAGATCTGGAAACTCATGCAGATAGCAGCTTAGCCTTCAACTAACACATGGCAAGACATTAAGAAAATCCTTCTTTATTGCTCAACGTATAAGCAAGGGCATAACATCTAGGTCCAGAGAAGTCATCATACCACTGTTCTCAGCCATCATCAGACCCATCACAGACTATAATGCCCCCTTTGGTATGTACCTGACCACACACATGCAACAGCTGGAACATCCATAAAGGTTTCTTACAAAAAGAATAAACACAATATCCTACACTAATCACATCAAAGCTCTGTCGGTTTACTCTATCATACACACTTCTGAGAGGTGATTTTTTTAGCCTGGCATACAAGGCATTCCTGGACTCTATTTTGATGCACCTTTTGCACATCTGCAAAACAAACAGCATCAGAACACCTAGATTAAAAGACCTAAATTTCACTTGTGACATAAATGACATGTTGGAGAGAGAGAGATTTTTCTCAAGGAATTCTCTTTCTCTAGAACAGGTTCATCATTCATGTTAAGCAGAGTTCCGCCTTATACCTATTTAAGTGCAACTTAGACCAGTGGAAGGGGAAATCAGAAATTCACCCCTAATCTGGTGCCCATATTATCTGATAGACAGATGCAATCAGTAAATCATACCATATATATAAATCAAATATGTTGGTCACATTTAGGTTGCACAGTGAGGCGTATAAAGGTCCTAGTAGCTGTTAGCCTAGTATACAGCTATGAACCTCTGAAGAAGCATAGTGAAGTGAAGATCCTGAAGCAGGAGCTGCTGAGATGGGGCTTGAATCAAAATGTCATCGAAGGAAGGAAATATCTGAATTCCCTGAAGTCAGCAGAAGACTACCACTTGGGCCAGACATAGGCTTGCCACCACTCTGTTTTTTTTCCGGACTATCAGGAAATCAAACTGATTCTCCGGTAGTCCGGAAAACACTGTACAAACTCCGGTATTCTGTTTCAAAAAGGAAACAGACTATCGGAGTTTGTAAATCGGCTGATTTACTATGCTTTTTTTTTACAGAAAAGCATAGCAAATCAGCCAAAAGCAGGCGGCGGGAATGAAAAAAGAGGGCGTTCCCGTTGATCAGCTGATTTACTATGCCTTTTTTACAGAAAAGCATAGCAAATCAGCCAAAAGCAGGCGGCGGGAACGAAAAAAGAGGGCGTTCCCGTTGAGTGATGCTGTCGTGACATCACAAAATAGGCGGTATGTTGGTGGGAGAGGGGGTGGGGTGGGCGGGGTTACTGGTGACGCGAGGGGCGTGGCGTGGCTCCAGTTTTAGCCATGAACGAAGGTGGCAACCCTAGCCAGACATTTGGTAAAGACCTTCAGAGCTGTAGAAAGATCAATAGGCAAAGCAGAGAACTGATAAGGAGAAGAAGAAACACAGAAACATAATTTCCTGATAGGGTGAACAGGAATGTGTAGAAAAGCATCCATCAAATCCAGGGGTATGAGAAGGGCTTAAGGAAGCAACAGAGGGAAATGTGTCTGAAGAAACAACATCCTGAAAGAGGAAGCCCTGACAAAGGTGTTGAGAAAAGACAGGGCCAGAATGGGCCTCCCCAACCGTCTCCTTCCTGGGAACCAGACATTTCCTGGAATAAAAACTTGCTCCTGCTGAGAAAAGGGGGCAGGTTGGATGGTTTCCTGTACTACCAGATCCTAAAGAACCAAAGGAAAATGTGGGAGCTGACAAGGAGGACGTTGAAGGCCCGACAATGGAGAAAATAACCACACTGAATAATGGAAAGTATCCAAGCATCTGTGGTTATCTGTTGCCAAACAATAAAAGAGTCATCTTGAGGGACAGAGTTATCTGCCAGAGGTGTAGGAGTGGCTGAATGTCAAACAGAAGCAGATTTTTCAGGAAAAGGTGGCTTTTGACTCTTAGAACCCTGATAAAGTTTGTCTGAAAAACTCTCCTAGAAGCTCTTTTGCCCCTAGAAGGATGTGAGGGCTGTCTATAAACAAAGGTAGAGTTAGAAGGATAATTTCTCTGAAACTTAGGAACAGCAGGGACAAAGACTTTTCAAATCTTGCATAACTTTACCCTTATCCATGGACATGAAACAATTCAGCAGCAGCAGTGCGAAAGAGATTCTGCTTGTCTAAGGGGCAAGCTAATAATTTAGTCTTGACGTTTTCAGGCAGAGCCTGGAGGTGTCACCAAGAATACCTCCTCATAACAGATCCAGATACAGCTGCCCTACAGAAGGCATCAGCAGTATCATAACTACATTTAACAGAATGATGAGCCATCTGAGAAGGAGAGCTCAAAAGGGAAATGGCAGAAGTCGTATCCACTAAATCAGCCAGAATACCCCCAAGTTAGGAGAGAAGATACAGGACATACCTTGTCATAAGAGTCAAGTAATTAATAGCCATGAAGGCTAAGGAAGCAGAGGTATATTCTTACTTACCATGGCTGTCCTTATCAGGAGGGAAAAGCTTGGAGGAAGACAGAAACTTGGATGGTTTATCAGTGGCTACAGAAATAACAGCAAGATCAGAGGAAGGGAGGTTTTATATGAAAACTGCTTAGCTTCAGGAACTAAATAGAACCTGTAAAAAGCAGGAGGTTTAGAATCAGGACCCTGAGAAGCTATACTGAAAGTATCCAAAAGGGCACCCAGCACTGGAGGGACTGTAAAAGGCCAAGGAGAATCTATTTGCAAGAGTTCATAGTATATTTTTTGATAATCAGATATCTAGGAACAGTCGCACTTAAAAGTGTTTGTTCATACAAACCACTATATTCCCAAAAGACAATTCTTCCATAGGACAGTCAGGAGAAAATGAAAGCTGCTCCTCATTCATCAGGGTGACGGGAGAGTGGATCTGAAAGGAACAGGCCAATGACACCTCACCACAATCTAATTCTTCATCAGAGGAATCAAAGTCTCTAGGGCATTTAGGAGGAGTTGAAGAGTAGGAAGAAGCAGGAACAGATAATCCTTAAGGAGGTTAATAACCTATAAGAGCACTGAAAAGCTGCCCCTGACTAAAATTCTGCCATTCTTTGTGGGGATCCCTAGCAACAGAGGCCACATGCTTAGTTTTCTGCTTCTTTTTCAAAGGAATATCAGCTTTAACAAATCTAGGAGGTTCAGACCCCTGCCTAGATTCAAAGAAGGTACCAGGCTCCCCTTCCCTAACAAGTATTTGGGGAAGTCCAAAAAACTCTGGAAGGACGCCCAGTCATGCCAGTAAATCCACCAAATCAAAGACTTTATTAAATACACATAATCACTTTCATTCTACATAATAGTTAAACTTCTTCAGATAATGAACCATTGCAACAGCGCTACTTAAAGTCACATGATAAAATTCACCATTTAAAGTTGTATATCACAACCTTTAAATAGAATAAATCAAGTTTCATAAAATATACTACGATATACAATTTTTAAAAAAAATCTCAAATATTTTAATTACAATTAATATAAAAGTGAATAAAAAGTCACATTAATAAACTATACATTATAGTATACGTCACCAATCAAGAAAAAAAAAAATCAGTACTCAGTCAAGAGAACAATATTTCACTAAATACATCTTTCTTCTTCTTTCGGCTTTTCCCAGTTAGGGGTCGCCACAGTGGATCACCTGTCCGCTCATGATTGGCAGTGGTGTTTTTTACAGAGTTGAGTTGCCAGGCCAGCGCCCAACCTTCATTAGAAGGCACTCACATGCATGCACTCATGCCTAGGCCCAATTTACAGTGTCCAATCCACCTACAGTATGTCTTTGGGATGTGGGAGGAAACCAGAGCACCCGGAGGAAACCCACGCAACCACAGGGAGGGCATGCAGACTCCCCACAGAAGGTAGCCCAACTGAGGATTGAATCGAGAACCTCTTCTATACAGTATAGATGAACTGGTAATTTAACCACTGAAAAGTGTTATTTTCCACCAGCAAATGTGTTTTGACCAAGTGCAGAGAAACAGTGTGCATAGGGTAGTACATTTGAGTCTTCTCATTATATTCCCATAAACATCTTTGCACAACAGGTCATACAACATAAACTGGAGCAGACATATATACTTTATGTTCTCCTTCTTCTTTGACTTTGACATGGTTTGGCTTTTTAAAGATGTGTTTTACTAATGCAACCCCAATCTTCAATAGCATTTTTCCCTCAAATGTATCCTTCTACACTGAACACCTATTTACCTCTGTATTTCTGAGATGTCCATGACACACGAAAGAGACCACTACTATACTTGTTGCTTCATATCAACACCAAAGGATCTAAATTATTAAGATTTTTCTACCTCCTACTAGATGCATTTAATTTTGTTTAATACTTATTAGGCACAAGAATGCAACATTTGTTCAAACATTTCTGTTCATTTGTTTTTCACCAAATCTTACAGGCTGAAATTGATCAATATGTATATAATGGAACAAAGAAAACAAAGTGGTAAATGATAAAATTCGCATAAACAAATAAAAAAAAAAAAAGAAAAAGAAAAAAGGCTTCTTTTTTCTATCTTTTAAGTGCCTTTAACCTTAACATAGTGGCAACAGTAATATGTTCATTCAGTCCTTGCCACCTACAAGCATTCCAATACAACTGCCAAAACAACTCTCGTTTTTCCTAAAAATCCTGGCCATGGGCCACCCCAAGGGTTCTTTCTAATCTGTTCCTGTACTACAAATTTGAAACTATGTCCTGGGAATTCTTTAATATGTTTATAAAGTGCATTAGTTTTTTTTTTTTTTTTCTCTTTATCGATCTCATAAAGATGCTCATAAATACACTCCAGTAGCTTGTGCTCAGTTTTACCTATGTAAAAACATTGGCAGTTCTGACAAAGTGCCACATAGACCGACTTCCAAGATGGCTGCACACTGAGTAACAGCTTGTTTCTAGCTCTCAGAGTTTGAAAACAGAAACTCAGGACAGAAGGCCAGTACACTTCTGGTTATGGGAAATTTCAGTAACTGGCTAGTTAAGTGCACTGCCTGGATGCTAGGAATAAAGAAATACAGAAGACCTGGAAAAAATTAGCTACAAAAAGTGAGGAAGAAACACTGACTGTTGAAAGTTCTGCAGCTGTGCAGCAAAATGAATGCAGCCTTCAGACATGACTTCCAATAACTTGCAGGAAGCTGTAAGACAACTGTATACAGACATGGTTAAACTAAACAAAACACTAATAGAGTATATCAGCGCAAACAATTAAAAGCTGGAAAAAAATGGAAGAAGTTTTAAAAAGACATTCAGAAGAGATGATAAAGCTGCAAAAATCAGAGGTCGAAATGAAGAAAATGCTAGCTGTATATGAGACTGCTCAGGAAGAGGTGTTTCAAAAAATAATAGAATTAAAGGACAGAGCATGTAGGGAAAACCTGAGATTTTCAGCTGTACCAGAGAAGCTGGAAAGAACAGACTGCATTAATTTTAGGAAAGCACAAATAAGCAACTTGACTGGTATTCCAGAGCAGAAGTTGTTAGTTGAAATGGCACATCATGAGTATCCTCCAAACCTAGCTATAACAAAGCAACCTAGACCTTTAATAGTAAAGATGCAATCTTACCAGCAGAAGAAATTAATCTCAAAATAGGGGAATGCTGTTCACTTAAAGAGCATCTTCTTTTTAAAGAATCTATTTTTATTTTAAAAATATAATTGTTTGGTATCTACAGGTTTAAACTGTGAGGTTAATTGGAAGTATTTAACTGTTAATTGGAAGTATTTAACTGTTTAATAAGATAATTGTGTAAGGGTATTTTGTATATAGGATTGATCGTGAAAATGTCTGTTACTCCTTGAAGGTCTTTTTGACTGAGGCGCTAGAGAAATTAAGTTTCTTTTGGGTCTATAGCCAGTCATTTATTTTATTTGTTTTTTGGTTTTAGTGGCTACTTGTGTTTGTTCTTATGGATACTGATCCTAGCACTAATATACCTTGTATTTTTTGTGAAGAAGCTATGCTGGTGCTGCTGTTAGTTTTCAGAGAACTATAGAACAATATATTCATTCTGGTCATGTTCCTTCGAATGAGGTACTGATTGGTAATAATGGCTTAGATAATTTGAGATTTTTAGATAGATATGTTGAAGAAACACAATGCCGTACACATAATCCACTTTCCTCAGTGGGACAGACTTTTAACATGGTTCCTTCGGAGGTTCGTGAACTGTGTGATAAGTTTGAACAGTTACTTCAGAAGGAGACAAAGGTACATTTTAATATTCTGGGCTTACAGCATTATATGGAATTGAATGCATCTCCTACATGTCTCAGTTTCATAAAAAAAATCCTAGTGCTCCATTTGATGTGAATGACGATGCTGATAAACTGTTCTATGACCGGTGGGTTGCAGCAGCACATAAGTATGTCATGGATTGGGTTACAATCCTGATAGAACATGACCAACTTAAATAACAGAAACTTAAACAGGAGCTGTATGTTTTATTGGCGGACATATCAAGTCATTTAAATGCTTCAAACTTGGACTGTTTAATGAATAATCTGAATGAGAAGTTAGTCACTGGAAACTGATCTAGTTGAACATAAAAAAAGTTAAACTGATGAGGGATATCCGTGATTATGAAAGAGGGCGAGCTTTTGTGTTGACAACCAATCAAAAGCATGGGAAACAGTCACATCACCACAGAGGTTTTAAAAAGCCTCATTCTGTTTATTTCGCTTCCTCGGAAGGAACCAGATACAGTATGGATCATGAAAGTGAGGAGAGTGACTACCCTCCATTGCCTGCTGCTCAGGATCCGATAGAACTTGAACAATGCTTTCAGAAACATGATGGGAGTTGTAAGGAACAGTTTAATAGAAAGAGAGGGAGAATTGAACCCACAGAAGTAATATGGGGACATTGCAACAGCACCAGCAATTTTGTAAAAGAGGCAGATGGCAATAATTGCAATGTATAGACTCAATGTAATAATAATTTAGTTGTAATTTGTCTGGTTGTTTTTTTAACAAATGAACAATATGCTAATTTAAAATTAGATCTTAAATTCATACTAACAGTGCTGCCCGTTTATATAATTTAAAACAAAAGGTTTTTTGGTTTGTGCGAAAGCTTCATTTAAAGTTTTTTATTACAATAATAATAATAAACAGGACTATTGTAAGATAGTTAATGGAGCTGATCTGGAAAGTACAAATGAAAGTTTTTTTCATGTTGTTCAGACCTGGATGACAATATTACTGGTTCTTGCAATAATGCCTACTGTTTGTTTGATAAATCCTGTGTTGCTTCTTAAAGAAGGTTTATTCCTCCTTAAACAAATGAAAGTATTATGCAACCTAGTTTTATTTTGAGTTTTTCAATTGAAGGCGTATATAAAGAATTTTTAGATAATAAGCAATATATATCTTACAATTTGACATATAATGAATGGAAGGCATTACAGCATTTGTGTGATACAAAAGATTTAGTTATAAAACCTTCAGACAAAGGAAACAAAACAGTTGTCATGCATTATGAGCAATATTTTAATATGTGTTTAGAACATCTAGAGAATGATAAGGTTTATCAAAAAATTAATATTGGTGTATCTAAGGATGTTTTAGTACAATATCAGGATTTACTGCAGAAGGGTGTAAGGTTAGGATATTTGTCCCGGGAGGATGTAGACAAAGTTTTCTATTGAAGGTTGCAGTCTTGCTACTTTTTACTGTCTACCTAAGATACTTAAAAATTCTACTAACCCTCCTGGCTGCCCAATTATTTCAGCTTGCAAGTACTTTTTGCATAATATTGGGCTTTTGTTACATAGGTTACTTTTTCAAAAAATAATCTCAACAGTAGGAACTCTCTTGCAGCATTAGTGACCACCTTCCAGCCTTTGTAATTTGTACAGCACCCTCCCAACACCTACTCAGAGAGACCAAAAATCTAAGTACCTTTAACCCAACAGTTTTCAATGAAACCCTTAGAACTATCAACTGGAATATTCTAAAACTCCTGCAACTCGATGAAGCTGTTGAGTTCTTTAACTCCACACTTTTAACAATCCTCAACAAACTAGCCCCACTGAGACAAAATAGAGTAAAAATTAAGTATGCCTTGTGGCTTACTAAACCAAACAAACTATGGACACCAGGGACAAAATAAGGAAAAAATGGCAAAAGTATAAAAATCCCACTGATCTATTACAATTCAGGCAGCTCTGCAACCAAGCAAAGCACCTGATCATTAAAGACAGAAAGGAATACTATCTAAACCTTCAAAAAAACCACAAGCAAAATCCTAAGAAATTCTGGAACTCTATTTCACCTCTAATTAACCCTGGTACCAATAACCCATGCCCATTCCCCGAGAAAACTGCCAGTGAAATAGCCACACTTTTCAACTCACATTTCATAGACAGCATAGCCAAACTCACCACTACTTTTCCCAACACTAATGCTAGCTCCTCTTCACTATCACATCCCTCTCTGGAACCCAAACCCAACTCTTCTACCTTTTCTTTCTCCCCATTCCTATCTCCACCATAACTAAACTTCTCCTCACACTGAATCCTGGCTCATGTGCCCCTGCCAATTTACCCCCAGAATATCTGCAGATGTCAGTCAGATCCATTGCCTATCCCATCAGCATACTTCTCAATAGGTCTCTCCAAGAGGCTTATGTTCCGTCAATATGGAAAAAAGCATTTATTCTCCCACTCCATAAAGGCGGTAACATTACAGATATATCTAACTTCAGACCCATTGCTATCCTGTCTCTTATCTCCAAAATTCTTGAAAAATGCATTCAACACCAGCTTCTAGACTATCTACTACTAAACAAACTCCTCTCCCCAACCCAGCACAGGTTTAGGCCTGGCTACAGCACTACTACTGCTTTCATCTCCTTCATGGACAAGGTCAGTCAGGCCAGAAATAATGGCAAATTTGTATACTTTTATCTTCCTTGACTTTTCAAAACCATTTGATACAGTCTCCCACCCCCTACTCCTCAGCAAACTCTCCACCCTCGGCATTTCCCCTCAAACCATAAAGTGGTTCACAAGCTATCTAACATAGACAAAAATCTACTAGATGGCTCAATGCTTTCTCTCCATTTCTTAACACCTCTACAGGGGTACCCCAAGGCTCCATTTTAGGACCACTACTATTCAGTGTTTTTATAAATTACTTCCATACCACCCTTAAACATGGAAGTGTTGTACAATACGCAGATGATTCAACCATTATTTCCTCTGCTAAACCAACAACCAAACTCCTGCAGATGAGCTAGAATGCCTTTACCACCACCGAAAGCTGGATGGCTAATAAACTTTTAGCCATAAACCCAAACAAAACTAAATTGTTACTATTCATCCCCAAGAAAAACCTCTTTGTCAACAAGACAGATTTCATCATCCACTCCCAAACTAATTCTACCATAGAGGCAGCCTCCCACACCAAATTGCTAGGAGCCATCCTCAATGAAAACCTGACATTTGACCTCCACAGCCATACTAACATAAAAAAACAAACTATATGCTAGGCACCCTTTACCGACAAAAATAATGTCTTAACTGCTCCACAAAGTGAACTCTTGCCTTAACCTTTCTCCTACCTTTAATCCTCTATGGTGCTCCCCTCCTCACCTATATCCACTCCATTCTAAAAAACAAACTTGAATCATGCTACAACTAGGTAGCCAAGTTTGCAACCAATGCAAAACACTCTTCCCATAGGATCATAGGAAGTTACTAGGGTATTGGCCCTGAGGCCCTTATAAGCGTAGCCAAGAGTTTAGCGCATGCATAGACAAATCAGTAACCAATGCCTCTGTCCAGCAGGGACATGGGTAGAATTCCCAGGGATGTATTACCTTAAAATCACTCAACTGGCTAGAACTCCTACATTAGCTAACCTACCAGCAGCTCATCACAGCTCACAAAACAATTTACAAACCCTCAGAATGCCCTGCTCTCTCTTACATCTTAACCCACAACCTCCCAAATAGACCAATCAGACCCGAAAATCAACTTCTTCTACAAGCAGACATACCCAAACTTCCCACTGGCAAATTCCTTTACTCCTTCTCTATTGCCAAGCACTGGAACACTCTCCCTTCAGTTATCAGAACTTCCAGTAGTATCTCTTCCTTCAAACAATCTCTGTGGCATCATCTCTCCACACTATGGCAGTGCAATTGTCTCGGCTCTCACCCATCCATAACCTAACTATCCATTCTAAGCCTCTTTCTACTTAAATTCACATCTTTACCCCTGTAGACTTTTCTTTCTCTAGTCAAAACAACTTTATCTCAGTTTTCCTCTATCATCCCTCACCCGTTCATCTATCCACACCTCTCTTTCCAATATTCTAGTTATAACACTAGAACACCTTTGATATACTGGCAAGATACCTTTTTTCAGTATACTATGCTTATAATACTTTAATAATTTTACTAGTTTGTGACTCTTACCCTAGAAATCTGTACATATTGGGCATTTGCACATCTAGACTTTTGTACATTACTGTCTGTTTTGTAATATTGCTTGTACATTCTAACAGTTTTATTTTATATTTTTGTATTGTGGAGCTTTTCTCCCTGGGCCTCCAATGAAAACGGGTTATTTTGGCCCAGTGGACTTTCCCGGTAAACAAATGCCAGTAAGTAAATAAATAAATATCATTGTAAACTAACAACGGATGGATCCAGGCATGCACAAGTCCCAAAATCCAAACAAGAGCTCAAGAAATAAGGCAGTTCAAACTATAATTCACAAAAAGTCCAAGTGTGTATAAAAACATATAAGATATCCTTTATTGAAGTTGACACAAGGTAAGCGCTTTCACTATCCAGCTTCATCAGACCATGTTAGTTTACAATGATTCTTTGGTTTATTCATTTTTATTTAACGAGGACTTACCACTTGGAATCCACTATTTTGTTTTTAAATAAATAAATATGTTTGAAATAGTCCTTCATATATTAAGGATAGTTTTGATTTTTTAAGTAAAATTTCTAAATTGAAATGGAATAAAGATATGTACTGGGTGATTTTAGATGTTAAAGAATCTTTACACAACTATTAGACACAATGATGATATACAGTCCTTATATTACTTTTTGGGTGATAGCCCATTGACTAATTATATTATTGAACTTGAACATTTTTGTCTTGTGAATATTTTTTTTATGTTTAATTATGATAAATACTAAAGAGAGAATAAAGTTGTGGCTATGCACTTTAAAGAAAAACAGTACTTTTTTATTACAGGGCAGCATTCTTGAACAAATTAATCTCAAAAGAGGGGAATATTGTTCACTTAAAGAGCATCTTCTTTTTAAAGAATTTATTATTTTTTTTAAATATAATACTTTGGTACCCACAGGTTTAAAATGTGAGGTTAATTGGAAGTATTTAATTTAATTGTTTACTAAAATAATGGTGTAAGGGTATTTTGTATACAAGACTGATTGTGGATCTGTTTGTTACTCCTTGAAGGTCTTTTTGACCTAGGTGCTAGAGAAATAAAGTTTCTTTTGGATCTATAGCCAGTCATTTATTTTATTTTTCAGTTTTAGTGGCTACCAGCAGAAGGAGTTGATTCTGACAAAACTGTGACAGAAGGACAAAATACTAAAAGTGGGAGACAGCAGAATGTTTGTGGAGAATGACTACTCATTGTACACCAGGAAGAAGAGGAGCAAATTCATTCCACTATTCAGGGAATGTCGAGACGCAGGTGTGAGACTCAAACTGTATCCAGTTGTCTTTAAGGTATTCTTCCCTGGAGGGGTAAAATTATATTTTTGATGAAGTGCATACTAAGGAGGAAATACAATGGTTTGTCCAACAAAAAGTGAGCTGTGAGATGGGAAGATTCTGCTTCTTGTTCTTCCTTTAAGGAGGAACACAGAGAGACTGTACCTGTGAAACCATTTCCAGTATTTCAACGGAAAATGTTGGAGAGAAGGAAGGGAGTACAAGAGTTGACTAGAAGAATCGAAAGCACACTGGAAATGAAACAGACACGATTCGGTTGATAAAGAACAGTAATATATCCAGTGACTCAATGTGGGATTACAATGCAATAATTATATTTGTGAAGTATGACAGAACAAGAAAATCTGGTAATATTGAACTTTTTCAAAATTTCTTGGATTTGTTGGGGGCTGTAAAGTATATGCCCTACTTCATGTCATTAGTGTTCAGAAAAATGCTTTGGGGAGGGGAAGAGAGTGGCGAAAGCTAACTGTAAGTAAAGAAAAAAAATGTTAATAGTACTGTACTTATGGTGTATGGTTTTCTTTGTACGCTACTTTTAAGTGTAATGGAGATTGTAAACAGCTGCTGCTGTTTTTCTTTTTCTCCCCTCTTCTCTTTCTTCTTGCACAGTTTTGAGAAATATAGGGAATACAATGTAAAAAAAAAGTTAAATTTAATGTGCTTTTTTCATTTTTGCTTGGGGAAATGACTGCATTGGGGACCTTGGACTGATTAGTTTTAAGAGAGAGCAAGTAAATGAAAATGAATATTGAATATTATGAGGCTTTTTTTTTAGCAAATGGATGTATACTTAGTAGTAATTCTGCAGCTTGTCTTCAAGTTTCCATGGAAACAATCTGATAAAGAGAAACTGTCTGTCTGATTATCATATTTCCATGAAGACAATCTGATAAAAAGAAACCAGAGACAGTCTGGTGGAAGAGGACTGGCTGAGGGAAAAGAAAAAAAAAAGAAAACTGAAATTGGTAGGACATAATGTTCTCTGAAAGCAATCAGGGGTTTTCCCAGTTGAGAGGGCTTTAAAGATGAGACAAAACCAATTAGACTTTTCTCAGTTTTGTTTTAATGCAATGGGGATAGTAATACAAACAGGTGCTTTTGTTTTTTTTTTCTTTTTCTCCCTTATTATCTATTTTTCTTTGTTCAGTTTTAAGAAATGTAGACACTGCAATGTAAAAAAAAAAAAAAAAAAAAAAAAAAAAGGGAGAGAGGAAAGGTCTGGTTAAGACAGCACGACAAAAGAAAAATGTGTGTGCTTTTTCTCATACCTGCATCAGGAAATACCCGGGTTGAGATCCTAGACATTGTCCAGTTGCAAGTCTATTGCAAGGCATGTGAATGCTGAAGAACACTGAATGTTTTAGGGCTTTTTCTGGTGGGCAGGGTACTCATGGAAGTTTTGTGTCTGGTTTGCATCTCACTAGAAAACAATTTGATAAAGAGAAATGGCTTGGAGATAGTGTTGACTGAAAGCATTCAAAGTGTTTTCTTAGATGAGAGAGCTATAAAGAGAGACAAAATCAAATAGCACATACTAACAACACAGGCTGTACCATGCATCTTAGCATGACTAACCTTTCTTTTTGGTTAAGTCTAGCCTGTCTGTGTGGCTATCAACTTAGAACTTTTGTTCTTATTAGGAATCATAAACTTCAATATTTGAAGATGTACACCGTTTTGTGTGTTATTATTAAATTAATAGAGTGTATTTTTTTTTTGCGGGGTTGTTTGTTCTGCTTGAGAGCTTTTAAAAAAAAATGTTATGTATGATGTGGCATAGGCTCAAATGGATACGACAAGAAACAACTGTATAAAAATACCAACCTGCCGAACAGTATATGCACGTAACATAAAAGTTGGAACTAGACATTTAACAAAAAATCAGTTCTATATAAAAGCTGGTAGCATTAGAAAATGATGGTTTCTGTAATGTCTTTCAATCTCAATGGTCTTACAGATAAATATAAAAAAGAAAAAGTAGTGAACTATATTAAAACATGTAGAGTGCAAATAGCTATGCTACTGGAGACACACGCGGAAATAACTGAAAAAGTGAATTTGTTAAAGAAAGGTTTTCAGGATGGTTATTCAGTGGAATATCTGGGGCAAATGAAAAAAAAGGACTACTTATATTAATTGCAAGAGGAGCTCCAATAGTGACAGAAGAGGGAAAAAAAGATAATAATGGAAGATGTATAGTACTAAGGGGCTACTGGCAAGGGAGGAGGATTACACTGGTATGCATTTACATTCCACCTAAAACTGCAATAATGGAGCTTAAGAAAATTCTGGGATAAATAATCAGCTTTAAGCAAGGAATATTACTTATAGGTGGAGACTAAATTTGGTTTGCAACACTGAAGATGTGTCTGGGGGCCTAGAAGGGAAAATAATAGAGGGCATATTTTTGAAGAAATATATAAAAATGTTTGGCATGGAAGATGTGAATTTAGTACTAGGAGTTCAGAGTGAATTATATTATCCCCCAAAACACAAAAACTGGGCTAGGGTAGATAGAATTTATATCTCCCAGGAACATGTGCATTTAACTGAAGGTCTTAAAATGTACCCAATAACTATTTCAGATCATGCACCAATAAAAACTAAAATAAAAACGCAAGATAATGAAATAAAAATGAGACACTCACGCTTTCCCACATATTGGCTGAAGAGGGAGGAATTTAAGGAATGGGTTTTGGAAGTAATTCAGAAGCTAGTAGAGAGGATAGAAATTTCTTCTGAAAATATAGCTAGGAAGTGGGATAACATTAGAGTTTAAAACTAGGGTGGAAATAAAGGAAAGGGAGATATGGCTAAGAAGTGACAAGAATTATTTAGAGGGACTGAGAAATGCTAAAGTATTGCAAAAAAGGGGGAATCTCTCAGAACAAGAAAAGGAACAACTGCAGAATGCTAAACAGAAAATAAGGGATTACCTATACAACAAGCACAAACTTAGAAAGACTGCTATTAAGCAACTGTTTTTTGATAAATTCTATAGCACGAATACTCTTAGCACAACAACCCAGGCAACAGAAAGTGGAAAGGACCATTACCAAGCTTAAGGAGCCTATAACAAGGAAGATAACAAGAGATCCTGCAGAAGTATTGTCCACTTTCCCCTTTGCTGTTTGCATTATATTTAAAATCATTGGTAAACAAAATAAGGGATTCAGAAATTCAAGGATATAATTGGTATGGTAGTCAGGAAAAGCTGGCTCTACTTACAAATTATATTTTATACAGGACAAAACCAGTAAGGATCATTACAGTGTTGTGTAAAATTTTAAGAATGTTTCAAATCTTCTCGGGATACAAAATTAATGAAGCTAAAACAAAGGCAATAGCGGCAAATTATGTACCCAATCACGAATTGGTTCAACAATATCCATATTTATGGGGACATGACAAAATGAAATATTTTGAGTATGGATTAGAAATTAATCTGTGGTGGAAGCTAAGGATATATGGGAAGAGACTAAACAGAAGACAATACAAAAAATTTGAGAAACTGGAAGCTTTGTTATATGGATACCAAGATAAAAGTGATTAAAATGTTTCTAGTCTATTCAGTCTTGTACACAGGTCAGGCATATTTTCATCAACCAGAGAAGAAGCTGTGGATAGCAATTAAAAAAAGAGTCGAAGGATTTTATCTGGGAAAGGCAGACAGCAAGGGTCAATTGGGATAAGCTGATTCTTCCAATAAAACAAGGCGGACAAGGATTACCGAATTTGAGGGGGTACTTCAGAGCAAAACAGTTAAGACTCTTATACATAGCACAAGCAGAGAACTACAATTCAAAGTGAAAAGGAATGATGATAATATAGTGGGGGAAGTGCAAGAAATAAGGAGAGACTGGGATTTTGGATGCAGACAATTAAGGAGAACAAGAAAAATCATACAGAGTATTATAGTCATAAAACAGCAGAGATTATTCTAAGAACTAAACCAGCACAAGACTGGAGAAAAGAGATTCTGCAGATTGGGATGACTGTGGTTAGGGATACAGATAATAGGCAAGAGGGGGCTGGAATTTATTGGAGAAAGCTGACTAAGGTACTGGGAGCAGATAACTAGAAAGGGAAAGGCAATAGAATGGGAACAGACCAAGAACATATTTGGACTTCAGGTTAGAAAATGCTTTCCTTATCAAGGATTGATATCAGAGTATAGGCAAAGAGAAAGAAATAGGGATGTCCTAAATGAAAGACCAGCACTGGTAGATTTTTAAATAGAATCTAGAACTGAAGCTGCCATTAAAAAGGAATAATTAGTAAAGTATATAAAATATTGAATGATAATTATAAGAATCAATTAGAGGACCTTAGAAAGGATTGCCAAGAGACACTGGATAAGCAATTCACAAAGAGACAATGGGGGGATATAGGTATATATCCCAAATATGCAACAAAGACTAGAAGATTTAGGATTTTTGCCTGGAAGTGTTTAAACAGGTATTTTTATACCCCAAGTAGACTCCAAAGAATTTTTCCTCAAGTGGATATCAAATGTTGGAGGTGTGATGGGAAAGAAAGAGGTGGCTGAGAAGATATTTTTTTAGGAATGTAGTGAGTTGGCGGACTTTAGGGATTCCCTGCTGACCGTTCTGTCACAGATGCTGGGTGAGCAGAATGGATTGACTGGGGAGATGATTTTTTGAGCTATGATACAGAATTGGAATTGCCTGGACATATTAAAGCCTTGCTGAGTCTAATTATGGTGGCTGCCAAAAAGACAATTACTAGAAAATGGAAATCAAAGTCTAGACCAACTTTACTAGAAGTAGTGAGTATAGTAACATATATAAAACAATTGGAACATGGATCTTTAGAAAAGGGACGGAGCAAACTACACAGGAAAACAATGGGAATTGTGGAAACAATATATGCAGAGAAGGTACGAGGTTTAAGGCAGGATTTGAATGAGCCATATAATGCTTCACTGACAATAAATAGATTATAAGTGATATATAATGTTTGCAACTACAGTTGTCTCAATAGTGTCTTTGATGTATAATGTTTGCAACTAAAGTGTTGTCAATGTTGTTTTTCATTTAAATGTAAGACTGCCTATGTCATACGTGATAATTTAATAAAGATGTTTATTGAAAAAAAAAAAGTGCCACTTAGACCAAAGCAGTACTATTACAGTTATAGTTCTTTTTAATTTTCCCCCAGTTGTAAACAACTGTTCTGTGTGTATGTAAGTAAAGTTCTTGCTACCTAGTCTAATTTCACTTTCAAAAATGTTTTTAAAATAATTTTATTTGCAAATGATCATAGGTCCTCCCTCCAATTTTTCAATAGACCTGTCTTCATGAATTTTTTTTCCTCAATATGCATTTAATCACCCCACTTTCCATTAAAAGTGTTTATAAAAGAATTGCCATAAGATCATTGAGTGCTTGCATCATTAACAATATTTCTCTGTATAATTTCAGCTCTTCCCTGCCTTCTACCATTTAATAAGAGAACAAAATGTCCACTAAATCTTTTACTCCTAACTTCCAGTATTATTTCATCCACCAACCCCTCTGGATACCCACTCCTTGAAAATATACCCTCTAAAATAAACCATTCATCTTCAAACTGGCATTGCAGAATTATCATTCATGCCTTTTCACAACCGCTTTCTTTTGCGGGAATGGGTGGAAGCTGGAAAAATTTAATAAAATTATTGGAATATATTGGTTTCCTAAAGATACAGGATTTATAACTTCTATTATTAAAATCCTTACTCAACAATATATCAAGATACGTAATATGTTTGTGGGACTGATTTCATGCGTATATACTAGGAATTCAGTATCTGTGTTAACATATTTAATAAAATGTGGGACTTCTTTCCCACATCAAATAATAAATATATCATCTAAATAATGCAAGTATAGTCCAAACGAACTTTTATATACAGTGTTTTGTATACACAGATGTTTCCATTGCAGCATAACATTAGCTAAAAAGGACCCACATGGGGTACCCACAACCACGCCTTCTTTCTGTAGGTAATAATCACCTTCAAATTATAAATAAATATTTTTAAGGATAATTTCCAAGATTTCTCATATAAAATAACTTTATCCTGATTAATTCATTTTCTATTTAACTACTCAGTAAACCACTGGACACTATGCTCATGAGGTATAGCAGTATACAGGTCTTTAACGTCATTTTACAGTGAGCTGATCGAAGGAAGGACACTCAGCAAACTCGGAGCTACAATATATAACATTAAGTATCCTGTTTTTTGTTTATTTTGTTCTTTATTTCTTTGTTGTTTATAGCACTTTGTGTACTGTGTATTTTTTCTAGCTAGTTTCACTGTGTGTGAGGTATTAACTGGAAATTGTCCACTCTTATTAAGCATCTGTTGGGTTGTTTGTTTATGATAACTTGTTGCAGTTAAACTCTTTTTTCTAGTGGCTCCTTTAGCTGTTTAAAACTTTCATTTAAAGGCTCACTGCTGCTTTTCAGCTGTGAGTAACATTTCTGCAGTTTGTTCTAAGTAGTAGGGATATTTGTAGCATTTCCATATTCAGGCTTGTATTTGGCCTAGTGTTTGTGGAGGCTGTGTGTCTGAGCACATAATTCAGGGACATCTTGTTTTAGCCAAAGCCATCAGGCATTTCAGTGAGAGAGAATTGTTTGAAGTCATTGGCTGACTGAGGTCTCCTGGACTACAGCTTAGACTAAGCACCTCATTGGTTCTTTTGAGATTTCTTTCTTAAAAGCTGTCTCAGGTTTCAACTTTCTGTTACCTAAGAAGCTCAGTTGTGAGTGTTCAGCCATTTACAGTGAGCTGATCGAAGGAAGGACACTCAGCAAACTCGGAGCTACAATATATAACATTAAGTATCCTGTTTTTTGCTTATTTTGTTCTTTATTTCTTTGTTGTTTATAGCACTTTGTGTACTGTGTATTTTTTCTAGCTAGTTTCACTGTGTGTGAGGTATTAACTGGAAATTGTCCACTCTTGCATCTGTTGGGTTGTTTGTTTATGATAACTTGTTGCAGTTAAACTCTTTTTTTCTAGTGGCTCCTTTAGCTGTTTAAAACTTTCATTTAAAGGCTCACTGCTGCTTTTCAGCTGTGAGTAACATTTCTGCTGTTTGTTTCCCACCCTCCCTCCCTCTTTGTTGGTATAGTGTTTTTATAGTTGGTGGCTTTGCAGTTGCCCGCCCCTAGTGTAAATTTGATCTGGGACCCTCCTCCCAGTCTAGTGTCATTACCTCATTCTACCCAGTACAGGGAGAGCATTTGAGAAGGCCAATCAGCTTAGTTTCTGCTACTCCTTTCTCTCTTTCCAAAAAAAAAAAAAAAAAAAAAAAAATTATCTGCTTTTACTGTATTTGTGTTTTTTCCTACTTTATTTTGCTTTTGCGTCATCTTAAAAGTACTCAATTGTATTTATTACTGCTTGGTGTAACTCATTGTAAGCCTTTTCGTTTAAGCACCTGGGCTTCAGACCAGTTTTACATTAGGAAGGTTTGTGGTCTGCACTGTAGTGGCAGAACAGGTAGCTTACATGCTTCTAAGTTGGGAACTGCTGATTGAGGGCTCAGTGTCTGTTATTCTAAAAGTGTATTCATTCTGGTTTAAGCACTTGGGCTTGAGGCCAGTTATTTTACATTAAGAGGGTTCGTGTTCTGCACTCTTGTGGGAGGAGAGGCTGGACTCTGTCCTTCTGAGCTGGGAATTTCTGGTTAAAGCTTATAGTGCCTGCATATTTGAACTGCTTCTTACTGAAATTGGTACACCTTGTTTGCTGTAGCATAGACTAGATCTAGGCCTGCTGAATCTAGCTTTGTTTGTATAACTTAAGCACTAATCCAGGCATTCTTTAAAGTATTCAGTTGTATTTATTACTGCTGGTAGTAACTTGATTAAAGTGTAGCTATCATTTCTAAGTCTTTTGGATTAAGCACTTGGGCTTCAGACCAGTTGTTTTACATTAGGAAGGTTTGTGGCCTGCACTGTGGTGGCAGGACAGGTAGCTTACATCCTTCTAAGTTGGGAACTGCTGATTGAGAGCTCAGTGTCTGTTATTCTAAAAGTGTATTAGTTCTGGTTTAAGCACTTGGGCTTCAGGCCAGTTATTTTACATTAAGAAGGATTGCGGTCTGCACTCTTGTGGGAGGAGAGGCTGGACTCTGTCCTTCTGAGCAGGGAATTTCTGGTTAGAGGCTTATAGTGCCTGCATATTCTAACTGTTTCTTACTGAAATTGGTACACCTTGTTTGCTGTAGCATAGACTAGATCCAGGCCTGCTGAATCTAGCTTTATTTGTATGCTTGTTGTTTGTTTATTTCCTGAAACGCTAATTCCACCTAAAACGCGCCTTTTAGCACTTCTGTGGATCCCTAGTGATATCTGCATTGCTTACTGTACTTATTTCCTTGTTTCACTTGAAAGAAAGTTACTGTTTGTTGTTTTGCATTTAAGTTACCTGTAACACATTGCATTTAAGTTACCTGGCACTTGCTCACTAAAGCAATTATATAAGTCAGCTCTAAAAATTAAAAGCACTACACCCTCACAAACTCCCTTGAGTACCTTGTTCCCATTGGCCCTTTTTTCAATTATAAAGGAATTCCCAATACTATTCTAGCATGTCCAAAGGTCAGTTGTCAATCTCCTCTCCGGTCCAGCTGGTGAATCTGGGAATCTTGAGGCAATGTTACAACTGCCTCATGTACACAGACAACCCACTCCTCCTCCCAACAAATTCCAACACATGTGAGAGATGCAACCATATAGCCAAACTGGAGGCTAAGCTCTCTCAACTCAGTACTGGCATAACCAGTCAGGAGGAGAAGGAAACCACACTCACTACAATTCCAGTCTCACATAGACCTACCACGACAACAAACCAAACACATAAACACACAAAAACATACTCGGAGGCTCTAAATAAAAATCTGCCTAAGCAGCAGAGACCTCCAAAGCAGACACCCAAGCAACCGCTACCCCAAAACAAAACACGTGCAACACATAGCTCACAAAGCCAGTGTGCCAAACAGTCACATCCCTTAAGGCTAAACAACACACCTGATGCACTTGTAATAGGTGACTCTATCGTCAGGCACACTGATGTCCCGCTCACCAGGCTGAACAAGGAGAAGGTCACGGTGAGCTGCCTGTCAGGCGCTAGGATCCGCTACATAACACAAGCACTCAGGTCACTCCAAGGCAAGTACAAATATGACTCAGTCATTGTCCATGCTGGTGTGAATGACCCGAGATGTACCTCCCTGGACTACATGAAAAGAGACAGAGGAGCTCTCTGAGCATGTAGCCCAGACCGGTATGACCCTGACCTTGAGTAGCATCTTACCTTCACCAAGAATGATGCCACAATATGAAGACAAGATGATCACTTTCAACAATTGGCTTAAGTGTTGGTGTCATTCAAAGGGGATCCAATGCCTGTCAGCCTGGGATGACATGCTCGACAAGCCACGATGCTTCGCTAGGGACGGCTTGCACCTGTCACCCCTGGGCTTTCGGATATTGGCAAAGGCTCTTTCTACCCCCATAGTGCCTTTTTTAGGCAAGGCTCAAAGACAAACCCACCTCCATAGGTATCACAAGGGATAAGAAACTAACAGTAATGCTACTCAACGCCAGAAGTCTAAACCTCAAGATGCACGCACTCGAAAGTCTCCTTAGCATGGAGAACATCGATATCTGTGCAGTAACAGAAACCTGGTTCAAGGCTCCTGAGAGCACCCCAGCACTACCAGGTTATACCTCATACCATGCTTTTCAGCCCCAAAACTTGGACCGAACCACAAAAGGAGGGGGAGTATCAATATTCGTCAAAGATACCCACACCTCCAGGGTGGTGGCACAGCACGAAGCATCAGAGACTATCCATGTGCAACTAACTGTGGGTAAAACTGCCTTCCAGTTTATAGCCTGCTACAGACCACCCTCCCAAACACAGGAAAGTACAGTTTTGTACCTACCATAAATGTAGATGTCCAAACAGGATAGCATCTGCAGTCCTTACAAATGGGTTGTCCTGTCGTCAGGCAGCCCTTCGGTCGGCCGGATTCCAAAGTCTGGGTCTGGCCTCGGCTGGTGTCGCACTTCACCCGACGTCATCTCTGCTGGTCTTCGGGTATAAAGGCATCAGCCGACGCCATTTTCCTCAGTGTTTCTTGCCCCAGATGCCAGTTGCCCTCTTGGATAGCTAAATTTTTTGGTAAATGCCAATATTTCCAAAA
The DNA here is from genome assembly GCF_019279795.1 of Protopterus annectens. Taxonomy (NCBI): domain Eukaryota; kingdom Metazoa; phylum Chordata; order Ceratodontiformes; family Protopteridae; genus Protopterus; species Protopterus annectens. The sequence goes on along the minus strand of NC_056741.1, from coordinate 949,695,220 downwards.
AACAAATAAGCATGTATGTACATATATACAAAACAAATACACCATAAGAGATCCCCCCCCAGCTAGCTATTAGGCGGCAAATACCCTAGGAGTACCACAGAGGGGAAGGAGGGTGGGTAATCCTGACTGCAGATGCTATCCTGTTCGGACATTTACATTTATGGTAGGCACAAAACTGTACTATGTCCTTCAAGGATGCATCTGCAGTCCTTACAAATGGGTAGAATACCATAGCCAAACTAGGGGAGGAGGAAGAAGAATTATGGTGTAGTTAGGATCCCTTGCAAAACAGCAGTGGCAAACCCTGCTCGGGATCTAGAGTATAGAGGTAAGTTATAATGCTTGGCAAATGTATGCACGGAGGTCCAAGTAGCCGCCTCAATAATGTCCTTGGTAGCCACTCCTCGTAAAAAAGCTGTGGTAGTGGCTGTAGCCCTTGTAGAATGAGGCCTTATGTTCTGTGGAATTTGCTTTCCATGGTAGGAGTAACAGAATCTTATGCAATTTCCTATCCACTTGGAGATTGTCTGTTTGGAAATTGCTTTTCCTTCCCTTCCTGTTGCATAAGCTACTAGAAGCTGGTCAGTTTTTCTATTGCCCTTGGTTCTGTCCAGGTAGTAGCGCAACTGTCTATGTACGTCCAAGGTATGCAGCAGTCTTTCCCCTCTGTTCTGTGGATTGGGAAAGAAGGTAGGTTAATGGATAGCCTGGTTTAGAGACACTCTGGATACCACCTTAGGCATAAATGTAGGATTAGTTCTCATGAATACTCTATCTTGATGGAAGATTAGGAAGGGTTGTACTGCCATTAAAGCCTGTAGCTCTGAAACCCTTCTTGCTGAGGTAATTGCCAGTAGAAAAGCAGTTTTCCAGGATAGGTGTTGAAGATCTGCCGTTGCTGCTGGTTCAAATGGAGGGAGTGTCAATTTTGATACTGCGGGCCTCAAGGATAATGTCTTTAACCCTTTGGGATAAATCTGGGTTAGTTGCTCTTATGTAATGTTCCAGGCAGTCAGTTGCAGAGTTTTCAGGTTTGGATGCAGGATGTTGTAGTCGCTCTGAGTTAACATCAAAGGAATCAGGGGTAGTGCCCACATTTTCCCCCGAGACATGCTCCTCAGCAATGGATACCAATGTTGTCTTGGCCAATTTGGAGCTATTAGAGTTATCCTTGGATGTTCCTCTTTGATTTTCAGTAGTACCTTGTGCATCAAAGGAAGGGGTGGAGATGCATATGCTGTCAGGCCTTTCCAACTGAAGGATAGAGAGTCCACCTTCCAAGCAAGTGGGTGGTATGTCCTTGTGCAGAATTTCTTGATTTGGTGATTGAGTGGGGATGTGAATAGGTCTACTTGTGGCATTCCCCATTTCTTTGTGATGGCCTTGAAGATGTCCGGGTGTAGCATCCATTCGTGAGCATCCGAGGTAGTTCTGCTTAACATGTCTGCTAGGATGTTTTCTTTTCCCGGTACAAATATTGCCTGTAACTGAATGTTGTAGCTCAGAGCCATATTCCATAGGTCCAGAGCCATGCGGCATAGGGGGTATGAATGAGTGCCTCCCTGTTTGTTGATGTACCACATGACTGTGGTGTTGTCTGTCCTTATCATCAATTGGCCTTCTTTGAGGAATGGTCTGAAATTCTGGATTGCTAGTTTTACTGCCAGCATTTCTTTTTGATTTATGTGCAGGTGCAGCTGATCTGGAGTCCATAAGCCTTGAATGCACTTGCCCAGCATGTGGGCCCCCCAACCGAGGTCTGAGGCGTCCGTTGTGATGGTTTGACTTGTTTGAATATTGTGGAAGGACAAACCTTGGTTTGACTGGCATGCCTGAGCCCACCATAGGAACTCTTGTTTCAGGCATGGGATTAGTGGTATTTCGGTTTCCAAGCTGTGCCTGTGTTGAGACCATAAATTCTTTAGGTACCACTGTAGCTTTCTCATATGCAGTCTGGCATGGGGGACCAGGATTATGCAGGATGCCATGAAGCCCAAGGCCTGCAGTACTTTCCTTGCTGTTAGTTTGTTCTTCTTTGTTAATGCCAAGAAGTAAAGAGGAAGTTGTTCTTGTTTTTCTGCAGTTAGGAATGCCATCTGTTTTACTGTGTCCAATTCTGCACCCAAGAATGTTCTTGTTTGGGATGGTATCAATCTTGACTTTTTTAAATTGACTGTGTATCTCAGGGCTTGTAGTAAGCAAATGACTCTTTGTAAGTGTTGTGTCAGCTTGCTTTTGTTGTCCGCTTGTATCAGGCAGTCGTCCAGGTATGGATAAATTTGGATTCCCTGAAGCCTGCAATGAGCGATTACTGATGCCAGGCATTCTGTGAACACTCTGGGCACAGTAGATAAGCCAAAAGGCAATGCTGAGAATTGATAATGCTCTGATCCTGCAAGAAATCTGAGGTATCTTCTGCAATTTGGTCGTATGGGGACGTGCAGGTATGCCTCCTTGAGATCTAGAGTCACCAGTCAATACTCCTTGCCCAGCATGGGAAGAAGTTGCTGTAGGGTCAGCATTTTGAATTTTGGAACAATGATGAATGTGTTTAAGGCGGACAGGTCGAGAATAGGTCTCCAACTTTTCTCTTTTCTTGGTACTAGGAAGAGTCTGGAGTAAAATCCCTTGCCCTGTTCTGTAGGTGGTACCCTTTCCACAGCTCTCATCTTTGTTAATTGAGCTATTTGTTTTAGAGCTTCTGTCTTTTGATTTGGTGGTAGGTTTGGCATTCCTCTTTTTACTGGTAAGGTGTGGAAATGAAACCTGTAGCCTTGGTCTATTGTTTGCAAAATCCACTTGTCGCTTGTGATATAGTGCCAGTTTTTTGAAAATAAGGCTAACTTTCCACCTAAGGGTGCTGCTATTTGTTCCCTGGTAGGCGGTGTGAGAGCCAAGTCACTGTGATTGTCCTGTTGTAGTGGCAGTGGTTGTATCTGTGCCTCGTTGGTTATTGCCTTGCCACTGTCGTCCCCTGTAGGCACCTCCTCTGGATTGGTTTCTGCCTCTGGAACGTCTATTCCTGCCTCTCTGAGTTTTAGAGGAGTCTGGAAAGGACCAATTTTTGGAAGGCCAGTTCCTGCTAAATCTTGGGGGCTGAACCTGTAGGAAATCTTTAACTGTTTGTACAGATTTTGCCTTCTCTTCCATTTTCTTCATTACTTGTTGGGCAGGAGAACCGAATAGACTGACCTTATCCATAGGAGCATCTAATAGCTTTGCTTTAACATGATCCGGCAAGACCTGTTCTTTCAACCATGCATGCCTTCTTATAACTGTGCCAGTCATGGCTGATCTAAATGAAGCCTCCAGTGCATCATAGCCACATTTTAAAGAATGGTTACTAACCTGCTGAATGTTATTCACCATTTCTAGAACATATTTCTTATCTAAGGAATCATCAGAGGACAGTTTCTTAGTTAACTGATCAAGCATAAATTCTTGGTATTGGATCATATGAAACTGACAGTTCAAAGCTCTAGCTGAGAGAGTAGCGGAGGTGTATAATTTTTACCCCATCTCTCTAAGGACCTGGATTCCCTTTCAGAAGGGAGAGGGTTTTTCACTGAGGTTGAAGCTACTGCCTTAGGCCCCTGTGAGATAGTCTCAGGATCTGCAAAGGGAGCCTTGTATAAGTGGTGATGAGTGTCCGGTACCCTGTAAAACCTATCGGGCTTGGCAGGGGCTGGAGGTAAAGTATCAGGAGCAGTGCAAACATCATTAAATGCATCATCCACAACAGGAAGAACTGGAGGTATAGCTAAGGGCCTATGTTGCGGTAAGTGTAAAAATGTTCTAAGCCTTTTTCTTGAATCTGAGAAATCTTGTCCCTGCCATTGGAATTGCTCTCTCATGGCATGTAAGGTTTCCCCAAAGGAAAATTCCTCTGGTGGAGAGGCAGAAGGAATAGATTCTTCAGCATCAGAGTCTTCATAAGTAGAAAAAGGAGCCTCTGGATGATCTGTATTGTCTGTATCATCAGAAGAGTCATCTGAGGACACTGGCTCAGGGGGCTCTGCTCTAGGTCTCTTTTCTGGAGGTTGAGAGGCCCTGTCTGGGTGAGATTGGGATCCCCGTATTAAAGAGATGAGATCCTCTGCCAGAGTAAGCATTTGTGAACTGGAACTGGGCCTGTGAGAGGGGGGCTTAACAGGCACAGACTTAGCAGTTTTGGCTGCTTTAGCCCTGGCAAAGGCCTTTATAGACATGGCTGCAGGAGGCCTAGCAGCACCACTTGTGTGGGTAGAGACATCTAAAGGGATGGTGTCCGATAATTCTGGAGAAACCACATTAGTAGGCAAAACTTCAGAGGCCGATTCAACTAGGGTAGAAGGGGCCTCGGTAGTAGTCATGGATTCGGCTGTAGATTGACCCGTTTGCTCGGTTTCGGCCGAAACTGAGACACTCACGGTTTGCTTAACCGTGGTTTCGGCCGAAACCGCAGACCGCGAGTGTCGGTCTTTTTCTTTGCGTTTTTTAACAATTTGAGTAGTCGGAGGATCCGACGGCATAATGTACACAAATTCTGAGCCGAAAAACTGTTCAGCAAACTCCGACCGACGCCTAAGCGTTCGTCGGTTGAAGGAAGCACAGGCTAAACAAGCTGCTACGTCGTGGTCTGGGCCTAAACAAGGTAAGCAGTAAGAGTGGAAATCTTTATGAGGTATTTGTTTCCCACAAGTTAAACAGTTATTCACTTTTTCTGACATCGGCTGAGGCAAGAAAGAGTCCCCAACGGGTACTTAGCTTTTAGAAGTCTTCAAGTAGTATTCGGTAGTAGTAATCTCTGGATCTGACCGACCGGCACTTGCGAACAGCTTCTGCTTCGGGCACCACGCAGCAAGAAAGACTGAGGAAAATGGCGTTGGCTGATGCCTTTATACCCGAAGACCAGCAGAGATGACGTCGGGTGAAGTGCGACACCAGCCGAGGCCAGACCCAGACTTTGGAATCCGGCCGACTGCAGGGCTGCCTGACGACAGGACAACCCAGTTGTTATGACTGCAGATGCATCCATGAAGGACATCCCACTTGGCCTTCCTGAGAATACTGGAAAATATGAAGGTCTCTCCAAACACCATTATATTGGGCAACTTCAACTACCCAAACATAGACTGGGAGCATTACTCTAGCTCCAACACCCTAGCCCAAAGGTTCCTAGAATTTATAAACTCAAATGCTATGGAACAACTTGTTACCACTCCCACAAGAGGGGAAAACATACTGGACCTGATCATCACCAACATGGGGACACACTATGCTCCAGACCAGAAGTGTATCCCTCACTGGTAAGATCAGACCATAAACTAATCTCACTGGATATTCACATCCCGACCCCACCCCCTGCCCAGAAAACCACAGTGAAAAACTTCTCTAAAGCAAATTTCACACGCCTCAAAACAGAGGCGAAATCCTTCAAAGCCCCCGGGCCTGTGGAAAATATGGCCCAGACCGCAGAATCCTTTATAAATACATTCTATGAACACCTTCAGGAATGCATGGATCATGCAATCCCAAATAAAACCAAGACCCAATCCTCCAAAGGCAGACGTCCTGTCTGGTGGACCCCAGCCATAAACAAACTATACAATAGAAGGAGGAGGCTACTACATGATAGAGCAAAATCCCAAAAAGGGAAGGCATCTCTGATCAGTATTAGCAAAAAACTACGGGCACTCATAAAATCGTCTAAGGCCAGCTTCGAGAGAAAAATTGCACAGGACACTAAGGATAATCACAAGGCTTTCTTTAGTTATGTTAGGAACCTGGGTAGGAATTCCCAGATATGCTCAGAATTAGTCCAAAATGACAAAAAATACACCGAGCCAACAGACATTGCCAACATCCTAGCTGACAGGTTCAGTGCAAACTTCTCCCCCCTCTCCCCACCAAAAGGGCAAATATCTATCCCAACAGAGTGCTGCCCCACTGACATCTCAGATGCTCAGGTAAGAGCCGCCCTCTCCAAAGCAAAAAACACAGCATCAATGGGACCAGATGGTGTCCCGGGCTGCATCCTACATGAACTCCAAGAAGAGCTAAACCCAAACATAAAACTACTGTTCAATCTTAGCCTTACTACAGGATATGTACCCAAAGAGTGGCGTACAGCAACAGTGGTCCCTCTCCACAAAGGTGGTGCCTCAACGGATCCTGGAAACTATCGCCCCATAAGCCTGACTAGCTTGGTCTGCAAAGCTATGGAAAGGATCACCATGGACCTCATAAATAAAGATATTGGGGACCTACAGACACTGGATCCTACCCAGTTTGGCTTTGTTAAGGGTAGATCCTGCCTCTTAAACCTGGTCGATTTCTTTGAAACAGTCACCAAGGCCATTGGCGAGGGAAGGTGGTCCACACAGCCTACCTGGACCTCGCAAAAGCCTTCGATACAATACCCCACTCGGGCATTATAGATAAGCTCACCAGCTTAAATATAAACCCCTATGTCACTAGATGGGTTGCAAACTGGCTCAAGGACAGAACCCACATGGTTAGAATTGCTGGAGCCATGTCAGACTCCAAACCAGTTACAAGTGGCGTCCCACAAGGCTCAGTCCTGGGACCTCTCTTGTTCGGTATATATTTCTCGGTACAGGCCAACACGGAAGGACTGTGGCTGACCAAGTTCGCAGATGACTGCAAACTGGGCACCATAATCAACTCCCCAGACACAAGCATCCTCCAAAAGGGCCTCATAGAAACAGACAACTGGTGCCAGAGCCATGGCCTCAAGCTAAATGCCAAAAAGTGTATAGTCATCCCCTTTGGCAAAAACAAACTGCCCACAAATTACCACATAGGTGGTAATCCATTAAGTACAGAAGAAGTCATTAGGGACCTGGGGACCCAAGTTGATAGCAATCTCTCATTTGACAACCACGTGGCCAAAGTGGTTAGAAAAACATTTTATATAGCCCACCTAATCATGAAGGGATTCACATCTAGATCAGGGGAGGTCATCGTACCTCTTTACTCATCCCTCATCAGGCCCATAATTGAGTACAGTGCCCCTTTTGGGATGTACCTTACCAGACACCTGCAGCAACTGGAAAGACTCCAAAACTACCTCACCAAGAGGATCAAAGGGCTCAAACAGATGCCATATGCTGCCCGGTTAAAGAAACTCCAGCTCTACTCAGTGGCATACCACCTGCTCAGAGGCGATCTGTGCCTGACATATAAAGCCATGTCCAACCCAGAATTAATGGACATGCTGCACCTCAGAAAATCCAAATCCCATCGAGCTACGCGCTCGAGAGACTTGAACCTCAGCACTGAAATAAATAGGACATGCTGGAGAGACAGATTCATAACCCAGAGGCTCCCTTCACTCTGGAATAAAATCCCAGTCCAGGTTAGGCAGAGTCCCACATTGACTCTCTTCAAGAGGAATCTTGATGAGTGGATGGGAGATCATAGGTTTACCCCGGCTATCACTTCTGTGTCACTGTTAGACAGAGGCACAGTATACTAACCTCAAAAAAAGGCATAGCAAAATTAATTTAAAATGGGTGGCGAAAGCCAAACACACTCTGGCTAGGCTTATAAATGCCCTAGGGCAGATAGCCTAGTATGAACCTATGAACCTATTGTGAGATCAACATGTTACTTTCATTAAACTCTAGTTCATTCATTTTATCAAGAAAGCACCATGAGTCTTTAGAAGGGTGTTGTTCATGATTAAACAAATGTTTTAAATTACAACCCAAAACCCGAGCAAGAGTATTAGAGTTCCTTCCATCCACGATCAGCCACATAGGTGGATTAGAAATATCTTTACGGATTTTAGGAACTCCAAAGATAGTGGTACCATAGGAAGCATAATATTCATGTAATTACATTCATCCATTGAAATACAGCCATCAATGAACATATCCTTTAAATACAGTCTAATCTTTTTATATAGCACATTAAGTTGTCTTTTACTAGCAGGCTCATATGCATTTCCTTTTAATATATAGCAACCATTTTAGAGTTATATTCAATATTCTCCATTATAACTAACCCATCCCCTTTATTGAACTTCAGAATTTTAACCCTTGTGTTTTAATATTTTTAATCATATCCAATTGTTCCTTTGATATATTCTGCTCTTGATGGAAACCATTTTTCCTAAAGAACTTCTTGCATCCAATTCAGAAATGTTTTCAAACAAAAACAATGCCGGGTGAAGAGGTGGATTAAATGTGCTGGATATTCTAAAAGGGTTCATAATATCCAGTACATCATTAAACATTAACCTAAAGTTGTTTCCTAACATATAATTTAAAATCCATTAAAACTTTCGGTAATCTTGCTTTTCTAGTAGGTACAAAAGTGTTCCCTTCCAAGAACAAATGAGCACATTTTAGAGCCATATCAACAGTAGACAAATTATATACCTTAAAGTCCTTTTCAGTATTCGTTAGGTTACATTTCTGTTCCTGATTACTACATGATCTACCTTTTATGAAGGGTAGACCATGCCTGCTCAACCTGCTTGACTTCTTTGAGTCAGTCACCAGAGCTGTGGATGAGGGCAAGGCAGTTCCATACAGCCTACCTCGATTTGGCCAAGGCCTTTGATACCATTCCCCACTCAGGAATTATTGATAAACTCACCAAACTAGGCATCAACCCCTACATCACTAGGTGGGTTGCAAATTGGCTCACAGACAGAACCCACAGTGTGAAAGTAGTGGACTCCAAGTCAGACTGCCAACCAGTCACGAGTGGAGTCCCACAGTGATCGGTCTTGGCTCCTCTCCTGTTTGGCTTCTACATCTCAGAAGTCCAGGCCAACATGAAGAGACGCTGGCTGACCAAGTTTGCAGATGACTGCAAGCTGGGAGCCATTATTAACTCCCAAGTGATGTAGACATTCTACAGAAAGGCCTTACTGAGACCACTGACTGGTGTCGAAACCATGGCCTTAAGCTTAATGCCAAAAAATGCATCTTCATCCCCTTTGGTAAAAACTCAGTTCTCACTAATTACCACATTGATGGGAGCCCACTGAACACGTTACAAGAGATCTGGGGACACAGGTTGACAGCAACCTCCCCTTCAATCACCACATTGCCACTGTGGTCAGAAAGTGCTTCAATATGGCACATCTCATTACCAAGGTTTTTGCATCCGGGAAGAAAGAAGTCATCATCTCTCTCTCTACTCTTCCCTCATTAGTCCAGACATCAAGTATAATGTCCCATTTGGCATGTACCTCAGCTGGAAAGGCCACAAAAGTACCTCATGAAGAGGATCCTAGGCCTTAAACACATGTCCTACATGAACAGACTCATACTCCAGCTATTCTCTGTCTCATGTCATTTACTAAGAGGCAATCTCTTCTTGACTTACAAAGCCATATCTGACCCAACTCTGTTAGAAATGCTCCATCTAAAGAAATCCCAATCCCTGCATACTACATGCTCCAGAGACCTCAACCTCATTACCACAATCAAGAGAACATGCTGGAGGGACAGGTTCATAACCCAGTGACTGCCCATGCTTTGGAATGGACTTTCCATACATGTCAGGCAGAGCACATCACTGGCCTTCCAAGAGAAATTTTGATGAGTGGATGGGAAATAGAAAGTTCATCCCGGGGATCACTCCAACAGCTCTACTTGACACACGCACTAGGAGCTAATATCGGGCAGCACGATGTCAGGGCACTTCTATGGGCTAGGCTTGTAAAGGGTCCAGGGCCATTAGCCTAGTACAAACCTATGAACCTATGAATTTATGTCACTGTAGGCAAGATTTTATGAATTAATTTGTCTTCCTCCTCTGTCCATACTGCTGCCTTCCTGCTTGGCTGATCTGAGGAGGCCGATGTGGAAACCAAGGATTTTGTTGGTTTCTCTGAGGGGATGTATAAGATTTCAAGGGCTCCCACTGGTTTCTTCTATTCCTATCCCTTATCCATTCTGACCTTCTCAACACACGAAGATCATAAGTATAAGATGTAAATGCAGATTGGTTGTCAGCTAAATCCTTTTCAGAGTTATTTTGGTTTTCTAGATTATGATCCCTAACATTCATATTAGTGGAATGGAAAGAATTAGCATTGTTTCTCTTAAAATTCCACGCCCTCCCCCCAAGTCTGTGATTCAGATAGGTTAGGGTAAGCCAACTCCATGGAGGAAGTCAACATAATCATGGGGAATTCCCCTAGGCCCCACCAAAATAATCAGCCATGGTTACCATCCACATCTGCACCAGTTCTAGGCAAAACCTCAATGGATGTGCAGGCAAGCAGCTCCATGTCAGCCTCCAACTGGGTTACAGCAGAGGGAGATGGCAGCCTCACCAGTCTTCGGATTCTTCATCCAACCCGATGGAGACATCTGGTGGAGGCTGGACAGCAGCAGGATAATGTTGTGCCCTTTTGGCTTTCTATTTAAGCAGGGAATCTGCCTCCCACACTCACATTTTTTCTTTCTGGAGTCATGTAAACTAAGGTAAAAGAAAGAAAAAATAAGGACGGGAGAGACCCCAATGGGTCACTTATCGTTAGAAGGCTTGGTATACCAACTCAGTGAGCAGCTTGCAAACAGAATTCAAATGTAGTGTTTGGACCGTCAGGAAACAAGTTCTGAGGATTAGGTACTCGCACATCATATATGTACCTTAGACCTTCAACATATGACACATATCTGGCATACGGCAGCCAGAAGGTCTAAAGACTTTGGTATGCTGATCAGACATTCAGATATCCTTGGCAGGAAATCCCAAGAATAAGACTACTGCAACCGTGACAAGGAAAAACATCATGCTGTGACTCTATGAAGATGGAGAGATAATCATGTACCACCACTGAGTACCTTTACTATCAAACTTAGGGGAGAAACAGGTCTGCAGTTATTAAAGGACGACTATGCCTTAAAGATAACATTTTCTTTCTGTAGTGTGTAGTTCTCTCCCCTAGAGGATGATTCCCATAATTCCACATATTAAAACAGTGTGAATCAGCAGCATTGCACATTCTGTAGCACTTCTATACTACACAGCACACACTGTGATGGAGATGAATAAAATCTCATGATACTTTGGTTAGGAATTTGTCTCTCTTGCTGATGGACTATTTTGCCTATTATATCTGAAGACCTTTGATATGGAAACAAACACAGCAAGGCATTATACCTGAAAATCATTTGATGTGGAAAAACATAACAAGGCACCTGTTACTTTTTTCACCTCCAACACTTTAAAGTAATTTTCATTTTAGATGAGAATTTATACTTTTCTGGTGTTTGTACTAGTTACTAAGATGTCTATTTTATGCCACTCAGGTTGGTAGTTTGCACATGTTATACTGTAACCATTAGTTATTCCTTATAATGAAGCTAGCTTTGATGTCAAAGAAATCATAGTGCTATACTGCTTTGCAGGCAGCAGCCTCTAGCAGAGAGGCAACTTATACAAAGTTTAATATACTTAATTTAGTGTAGGAATATATTTTATAACAGTTCAGTCAAAACTATACATTTTAGTAGTGGTTTCATTTTTAAAGAAGAATCTTTATTAAATTATCTCTTACGGCATAAGCAATCATACATTTATATAAATGGAAACAAACCATATTGACATATTTTCTGTTGCAAATGTTATGCATGATTTAAAATTTGTTCAAGCATCGTCAGTCAAACATTACAAAGCTTATCCAGTTCCTGCCTTTCCTTAAATTTCATTCCTCCTCCAAAACATTATTCTGCATGTACTGTTCCCACAGTTCCTGTTTTTTCTGTGTTAATTTGCTCCTACTCTTTTCTAAAGATCCTACTTCCAGTTGTTTCCTCTCTGTTATAATATTCACTACATCTAGAATAGTTTGCTTAGACTTTAATTTCTGTTTTCTAGTAATCGATTTTTGGCAGCCATCAGAATTAAACTCAGCAAGACCTTGCTATGCCTAGAAAATTCCAATTCTGTATCACAGTACAAAAAATAATTTCCTTAGTTACATTAATCTGCTCACCTAGAATTTTACAGTAGTTTGCAGGGAATTTTTAAAGTCAGCCAACTCATTACAGTCCTAAGAAATATGTTCCCAACTGCCTCTTTTCTTCCTCATCACACCTCCTAACATTTGCAATCTACCTAAGGAAAATTTCTTTGGTGCTTGGGGGTATAAAATACCTATGCAAACATTTCCAAGCAAAAATCCAAAATCTTCTAGACTTTGTTGCATATTTCAGAGACATACATGTATCCCCCATTGTTTCTTTGTGAATTGCTTGTCCAGTCTCTCTTCCCAATCCTTTCTAACTTCCTCTGATTGATTACTACAGCTATCATGTAATATCCCCTTTTAATAACTGCTTCTGTTCTAGATTCTACTAAAACTCTACCAGTGCTTGTCTTTCACTTAGAATCCCCCTATTTCTTCCTCTTTGCCTATACTCAGATATCAATCTTTGATAGGGAAGGCAATCTCTAGCCTGCAGTCCAAATGAATTCTTGGCCTCTTACCATTTTTAGCAAGGATTACTGAGAAGAAAATATTTATTTTGTTTCTCACATTGATATGGTGACACTGACAATCATTTGGAATACTTTCTGACAGCAAAATTTGGTAGTTATAGAAAAGGCAGTATATTGCACATAAAGAAAAGAATGAAGCTTTAAGAAGTTGTTAGCGTGAATGACACTGCGAGGTTTACACATCATGGCTTGCAGCTCTGACATTATCCCAAAAGTAAAGAGCAGTAGTCTTTGTGAGATGCAAAATAAAACCTTTTCTAAAATGAAAGTCTAAAAGCAGCTACACTAACCTTTTTGGAGGTCTTACTAAAGGAGTCAGCTGCAGCTTGTAGAAAGGATGGTGTACACATTGAAACAGTATAAGCATGTACCTGGGATTGAAAAAAATGTTTTCTATTTTTTAATAGATTACTTTGTTGTATCTGGCCTCTTTAGTCTCCTCTTGGGGATGCAGAGGAGTTGAAGCACCATTACTAATTAAAATCCTACCCTCCATGCTAAAAGACTGAATGCAATCAGATTGAAGATCTTTGCCCTGCTGCTGTGATATGAATGTTGTAAGACACAGTTTTAATGTTGAGTAAGGACTAACCTGAAGCCGAACTGAAAACTATGTTAGCTTATAATGTTGGCCCAAATGGGTCATAGGTAAGTACTAGACAATCATTCTGCACACCATTTCAAGCCTAGTCAGAAAACCCTATTCAAATTTTCCCTCTAGCCTCAAGAAGGGCATAAGAAGACCAAGAGAGAAATTGAGGCTACCCATTCAATTATCTAGGTTTACCTTGAAGGTGGCAAGGGTGCTGCTCTGCCTGACATGTAGTGGGATTTTTTTTCCAGACATGAGGGATACATTGGGATCTAAATCTATCCCACCAATGTGTCTTATTATTTGCTGATGAAGGTTTAGTTCCTTTAACTGAGTCTTTAATATGCCATTAGTTCTATGAAGGGATTGGAGATCAAATAGGGTTGGGATCTTTCATAGTACAAATGGCTAGACATAGTTCTCCACAGACTAGTCTATAAAAGATGGTCAGTCTCTCCTGATAACTAAGATTTTTGACACCACTGGTCTTTTTAGTTATGAATGTCTGAGGTCTGTCAAGTTGTGTAATATGTTTAGATAAATACATGCCAAAATATGCATTATATTGAACAATGAGTCTAATAAGATACGAGTAAAGGAGAATTAAGACTTATTTGGATCTAGTGGTGATGACTTTGGAAATTAGGTGTGCCAGACAAAAGGCTTTCCGAACTACTGTGGTGACATGATGATCAAATGACAAGGAATTATCAACAAGAGCACCAGGATCCCTTAAAACAGTGTCTGATTGGAAGGGTGAATCTCCTATACAGTAAGTGAATGTTTACCTAAATGAACTATGTTACATTTTGTTACATTTAATCTGGGACCACTGTCCTTGTACCAAATGTTAACATGGTCTAAACTGCATTGGGGCAATTGTGAGTCAGTTGAAGATGGAACACCACCACCCAATTTACAGTCATCTGCAAGCTTACGTTAACCACAGACCAGAAATGCTGGCCTGAAGGCCTGAGAAATATGCGCCAAATAGGAGATAGCCCAAAGCTGAACACTGTGGTACACCAATGGTAACCATTTTGCTTTCAGAAGTAGCACCTGCTACTCTAACTACATGCATTCTGTCAAACAACCAGTCAGCTATCCATCGCACAATATGAGAATTAATTTTGTTTTGTCCAGCTTTGCCTTCTGAAGACCTTTTAAATTAGTGGACAGTAGTGTAAAGGCAAACATCAGTTCTATGCTCCACAGAAATGAAAATACACCTTTCAGGCTTTGATGTGAAGAAGAAACCAGGAGCTCTGCATATGTAAATCGAGATGGGTTACAAAGAAGTCTATCTATGATACACAACAAAAAGACAGAGAAACAATACCTTGAAAAACTGTATTGGGTAATGGCATCTCAGGACTTTAGTACATCCACTTGCTGAGTGAAACTGACAAAGAAGCCTTGAATCACAGAAAATAATGCATCACCAGTTTCAAACTATGCCGAAGAGCAAATTAATACTGCTTTTCAACATAAATGGCATGACCTGCAGCCATCTTACTTGTTGAGAGACCACATCACTGTTGCGTTGTCTGTACAGAGATGAAGAATGCCTGAGTAAAGTTGGTCTGAGCATCATAGTTGGCTGTGAACACTGCTCCTATTTCCTTGACAATGATGTGAAAGGCACTTTCTCCCCAATGAGACTAGTTCTGGACATACGGATATTTGAAATCAGCTTTCCATGCACATTTTAAGAATCTCTTATGATGGACTGAGGGAAAAGGGGGGCAGAAATAGCATAACTATGCACAAGATAAAAGGATTTATCCACCAGAGAAATGCCATTCCCATTGACTGCAGTACTAGTATGCAGGCTCCCAATGGTTCTGTCCACTGATTTGACAGATTCTTCTATAGCCAGTGAGTTTTGTCATGTGAAGTCTTGCATACGAGTATTAAAATACATGAAGTAAATTAGCCTATGGATATAAGAACATCCTTGTTGTAGCTGTTCTCAAACAGATCACATGCCTCAGACTCATAGGTAACTGTCTGATCTTTTCCTGGGGAAGGATGACACCTGACCAATTCAGGTCCAGGACCGCCCCTTAGTATGCTATCCTTTCCAATGGGAAAATGTGATTACTCTGATTTAGGGTTATACCCAGAAGCATAGCTAAGGGGGCGCAAGATGGGAATTGCCCCAGGTGCAAAGAGTTGTGGAGTGTGATTGGCCATCCTTCATTATGATCTCTCTCACTTTAGTGCAACAGTGGCTTTTAAAAGTCTGTGTTGCATTTGCAGTGAAGCCTGAGTGTTGTAGCACTCCTTGTGTGGTCTAAACTGTAGCAACTGTTTGCTGCATTTGTAGCAAGCTGTCTGCTACAGTTTAAAAGAAACCGTGTGTTCTTTGTTAAAACTGACATGATCGCCATACTGCTCCAATGCAGGCAGGGTATAAACTGTAGAAACGTTTTGCTACATTTGTAACAAGCAGTTGCGACACTTTAAAAGCAATTTTCTATAGATACAGTCATGTATAGAGCAGGAGGAGGATCAGGGTAAGGTACAGAAATGGGACCCGAATAGCCTTTTTTTTTGCTCTTCACTTGAACAGCTGAAGGGGTGGGGGCTCAATTATCAGTCTAATGATGGCTGTGTACAGTGGGAATATTACTTCCCTGGATCTGGATGCCATACCCTTGCTTATAAGATATGTCACATAGAATGACGTCCTTGCCACTTTTTACACATGATGGTCAAAATTCATGCTGCTATCTACCTGTGGGCTCAGATCTCTTACATCTGAGTCTTCTGTTAAGGGTGTGCTCCTAATGTTGTAGTTAGCAGGAGTATTTGATTTCCCAAAGGGTACGATAATGCATTTATTCACTTTTAGTTTCAGGCTGCAGTTCTAACACCAATCATTTGTCTGACTTAGACCCTCCTGTAGGATACATACATCACTGGAAGACTCAGTGTTTGCCCCCAGTTTGCAGTTGTCTACAAACTTTGTCACCCAGAGTCCCTCTACATTGGTCTTAGTGTATGAGAAGTAAATTCCAAACAGGAGTGGTCCCCGCACTGAGCCCTGTGGCACATCACTAGTAACTGGCCTCCTGATGGAACTTGAATCACCCACTTTAACCACGTGTCTTGTCCTTCAGCTAATTGGCTTTCTGTCTGGTGGTGTAGGGATTCACACACAGTTTAGTGAGTTTACTTATAATACCCAAGTGGGGAACTGTTTCAAATGACTTGGCCAGGTCAAGGTAGGTGGTATGCACAATTTTCTCCTCATTCATGGCCTTGGGGACTTTCTCAAAGAAGTCCACTAGATTCAGTAAGCATGACCTGCCTTTGAAGTAGCCGAATTGGACTGGGTCCAGTGTTAGGAGATTTCCTATCTTTATCAGGTTTATATTATTTTTTCCATGACCTTACAAACAAAACTAATCAAGCTTATGGGTCTGTTATTCCCTGGGTCAGTTGACTATTCTCCATTATACAGAGGGATGACCGTAGCTGTTCTCCACTCTACTGGAACAAAGCCGGCCTGGAGTCTGTGATTAAATAGAGTTCCTATTGGATCTGGTAGGTCCTAATTTAAACTGTTTAAGAGGCAAAATGGTATACTGCTGGGCCCCAAAGATGACGTGTTTTTAGCTTAAGAGACACGCATACATTAAAGTTGTTAAACAAGACTTTATGTATACATGAAGCCAGCCATAACTTCACATTTTATGTTTGGAAATTTAGCTGCTATTTTATAAGTTGTCTACTGAAGAAAGGGAAAACAGTTAAACAGATCCTTTTTTTTAAGTCTATACATTACTTTTTAAGGATTCTTCTATAAGCCAAGAGTCCCTGTTAGAGAAACAGCTGTTCATCATTTAGTGATGACCAAGACTTGGTTTAAAGTCACAGAAAGTACCCTGGGAGTGCAAGGCTACACTGCCTTCCACACATTTAGATGAACAGCACAGAATGTGGCCAAAGGTGGAGGTGTCTCTTTACACATTAGCAACAAACATATCTCCAGGTTGGTTAAACAGGATGATACCATGGAACTCATTCACATGCAAGTCACCCTAGATAAGATTCCTCACCATATCATGGATAGCTACATCTCACCATCTATGTCCCTAGAGTCTCATGACTTATCTAAATGTACACCCTACTCATGGGTGACTTTACACCTCTATAAACTGGGAAATGTACACTGCCTCAAACTCATAGCCTTAACACAAACACCATGGGAAATATAGTGCACACTCCAACCACAGCATCAAACATATTGGATCTGGTACTCACCACCATGGGACAGCATTGCAACCCCCACCCCATGTCATGTCCTCACAAAGCTGTCTCATCTTAAGTAAAATCAACTCAGAAAATCCAGCTAAGCCATTTACAGTTAGGAACTATTCAAAGACAAACTACCTCGTATAAAGTGACAGTTTGTAAATATTCAAGGCTCACCCCAACTCTGAGCCACAGCTACCTATGCAGAATTATTCACAGAGTCCCTATACAAACAAGTGAATTGTACTGAGGCTATGTTGTCTACCAGAAATAGGTTCATAGGTTGGTACTAGGCTATCGGCCCTAGGGCCTATACAAGCCTAGCCATAACAATTCTCTGGCTATTTCTTTTCACAGTATTTACTTCCCTGGACCCCTGTCTAGCAGGGCGACTGACGTGATCCCCGGGGTGAATTTCCCATCTCTCATCCAATCATCAAGGTTCCTTTTGAAGAGGGCCAAAGAGGTGCTCTGCTTGACATGTTTGGGCAGTCTATTCCTGAGTCTGGGGAGTCTCTGGGTCTGTAACCTATCCCTCCAGCATGTTTTGTTCATTGTGATGACAAGGTTTAGATCCCTGAAACGTGTCTCTCTGAGGGATTGGGATTTCTTTAAGTGTAGCATGCCCAACAGCTCTGGGTTTGACATGGCCTTGTATGTTAAGCAGAGATCACCTCTGAGTAGACGATATGCGACAGAGTATAGGTGGAGTTTTTTTAGATGGTCAGCATAGTGCATCTGCTTTAGGCCTGTTATTTTTTTACTGAGGTATTTCTGTGGCCTTTCCAGTTGTTGCAGACGTACTGAGAGGTACATACCAAATGGGGCATTGTATTCTATAATGGGTCTAATGAGGGATGAATACAGTGGGACAATGACCTCTTTTTTTCTGGATGAAAAGCCCTTAGTGATGAGGTGTGCCACATAGAAGGATTTCCTGACTGTTGTGGCGATGAGGTTACTGAAGGTGAGACCACTGTCCACCTTTGTCCCCAAGTCTCATATCACACACTCTGTGTTTAGTGCACTGCCACCTATGTGGTAATTCACGGGTACATGTTTTTTCCCAAAGGAGATAACTGCACATTTCTTGGCATTGAGCTTGAGCCCATGGCTCTGGCACCAAGCATCTGTTTCTGTAAGCCTCTTTTGTAGAATATCCACATCATTTGGGGATTCAATAATGGCTCACAGTTTGCAGTCATCTGCGAACTTTGTTAGCCAGAGTCCCTTAGTGTTGGCCTGTACTTCAGAGAAGTAGATGCCAAACAAGAGCGGTCTCAGGACTGAACCCTGAGGTACTCCACTTGTCACTTGTCTGAAGCTGGATTTGGAGTTGGCTACTTTTACAGTGTGGGTTCTGTCAGTAAGCCAGTTGGCACTCCATCGAGTAACGTAGGGATTAATGCCCAGCTTAGTAAGTTTATCTATGATTCCAGAGTGGGGGATGGTGTTGAAGGCCTTGGCAAGGTGCAGATAGGCTGTGTGGGCCACCTTACCCTTGTCCATGGCTCTGGAAACTGATTCAAAGAAGTCACTCAGGTTCAAGAGACAAGATTAGGCCCTTCAAGAACCCAAACTGCATGGGGTCCAGTGTTTCAAGGTTGGCAATGTCTTTGTTTATAAGTTCCATGATAATACGTTCCATGGTCTTGCAGATCAGGCTCATCAGACTGATGGGGTGGTAGTTCCTGGGATCCAAGGTGGATCCTCCTTGTGGAGTGGGATAACTGCAGCTGTGTGCCACTCAGTGGGCACGAAGCCTGAGGTGAGGCTATGATTAAACATGACACTTAGGTGAGGTGCCAGTTCATTCTGTAGTTCATGCAGTACACAGCCTGGGATGTCGCCTGGTCCCATGGATGCTGTATTCTTAGCTTTGGAGAGTGCATTTTTTACCTGTGTGGCCGTTATTACCGGAAATTTAGAAATCTTTCGGTATTGAGATGGGTCCTTTAGCTGATGAGAGGGGGTTGAAGTTTGCACTGAATCGATCTGCCTGGATATTGGCAATATCCTTGGGATCAGTATATTTAATGCCATTCTGTCGTAGCTCAAGAGAATATCTGAGCATTGCCATTTAGATTCTTGACACAACTATAGAATGCCTTGTGGTTGTCTTTGGAATCTTTGGCAATTTTATTTTCGTACCTAGCCTTGGAGGATTTTATGAGGGATTTCAGCTTCTTACTGAGGCTGGTAAGGGAGCTTTTTGCATCCTGGGGTTTTCTTCTTTTCTGCAACAGTTTCTTCCTTTTGTTGTAAAGTTTGTTTATGGCAAGGGACCACCAGATTGGCTTCCTTTTTTTGGAGGAGAGCATCTTGGTTCTATTGAGGATGGCACAATTTATGCATGAGTGGATGTGCTCGTACAGTGCCTTAGTGTAGGATTCAGCAGTCGAACTTTCAGTTCTCATCTGCATGGCTGTCATGAAGTTTGTCACTTCTGACTTGAGTAGCATGAAGTTGGTTTTGGAGAAGTTTTTTCAGAGGTTTCCTTACTGGGGGGTGGGGGTGGGATGTGGATGTCAAGGGTGATTAGCTTATGGTCAGACCTGACCAATGAGGGGGTGACCATAGGTGGGGAGCATTGATTTCCCATGTTGGCAATGACCAGGTCTAGGATATTGGAGCCCCTGGTGGGACTAAGGATTAGTTGATCCAGGGCGCTGGAATTTATGAATTTCAAGAACCGTTGGGCAAAGGTGTTGGTACATGAGTAGTTTTCCCATTTAATGGCAGGGTGGTTGATATCATCCACCATTAGGGTGTTTGGTTGTATGTTAATATTTTCCAGTATGTTTAGAAAGGTGTAGTGAGAATCTTGGTGCATGGTGGGGGATCTGTAGCAAGCTACAATTTGGATTGCAGTCTTACCTAGTGTGTTAGCTGCACCTGGAGAATTTCAGACACATTGTGTTGGGCAACTAGCCTGGTGTTGTGAATATGGACACTCCCCCACCTTTAATGTTTTGGTCCTGGTTTGGTGGCCAAAAAGTGTGGTAAGAGTTGTAGCCTGGTATTGCAGGGGTGCTCTCTGGAGCCTTGAACCAGGTCTCAGTTACTGCACATATATCGATGCTCTCCAATTTTAGAAGTGCCTCGAGAGAGTGCATTTTGAGGTTTAGACTTCTAGCACTGAGTAGCATTACCTTCAGATTTTGCATGCTTGTACCTGTTATGGTGGTGGTTTTGTCCTTTGAACTTTGCCTAAAAAAGGCACTATAGGGGTGGCAAGAGCCTTAGCCAGTAACCTGAATCCCAGGGGTGGCAGGTGCAGACTATCTCTGGCAAAGCATTGTGGTCTGTCGATCATGTCATCCCAGGCAGACAGATACTGGATCTCCTTTGAATGACACCAGAAGCTTAGCCAATTGTTGAAGTCAATCATTTTGTACTTATACTGTGGTATCATTCTGGACGAAGGCAGGATGCTACTCAGGGCTAGGGTCAAACCTGCCTGGGCCACATGATCCGAGAGCTCTTTCATGTCTCTTTTTATGTAGTCCAGGGAGGTACGTCTCAAGACATTCACTCCAACATGGACAATGACAGAGTCATATTTGTACTTGTTGTGGAGTGAGTGCATGCATTATATGGCGGATCCTGGCACCAGACAGGCAGCTGACACTAATTTTCTCCTTGTTCAGCATGGTGAATGGGACATCAGTGTACCTGACTATAGAGTCACCTATGACTAAAGTATTGGGTACGTTGTCTTGCCTTAGGGGCTGCTGTTGGGTGGCACACTGGTGTTGACAGCTAGGTGACACATTGGTTGTGATTGGTGTTTGTTTGCGTTTCAGCTTCAGAGGTCCTCGTTGCTTGGGCAGGTTACTGTTAAGGGCCTCCACATATGTGGGTTTAGTGTTGCTATGTGTGGGTGTTAGTGGTGTGGGTTTAGAAGGGACATGTGTTGCTTAAGGTGTAAGGCGGGTGTTAATCTTCTCCTCTTGACTGTCTAGCACAATCTTGGGTGGAGAGAGCTTTATTTCCAGTTTGGCTATGTAAGGTCATCTCTCGCAGGTTGTAGTGTTGGGTGGTAGACGGTTGTCTGTGTACATGAGGCAACTGCTGCATTGCCCCAGTATGCCCAGATTCACCAGGTGGACAGGAGAAATCACCAGAAGCTGACCCTTGGACATGCCTGGTTTGGTGTTTTTTTTTTTTGTAAAGTACAAGAGCTGTTTTCCCTTACCTTAGCAAGGTAGTTTGCAATTATAGACTGTTTAGTGCCTTCGATTAATTTCTCCTTATTAACAAGGAGAGTTGAGTGCTTGTATCAGTTTAAGACTTCCTAGTGCTTTCCAGCAGGTTTTAAAGCAAGTGCTAGTCACAGGGATGTTTAAAGGTAAGATGACAAAAATGGTTTATCCTAAACACTGCAAATAAACCCAAAACAAACACTAAAAAACAAACCCATTGGTGGAATCCTCACCTAAATAGCAGATATAATAAAAGAAGAATTCTCACAGCCAAAATCAGAAAGAGCAATTCCCTTAAAGACAAGTGCTCTCTTATACAACTAAACAAGAACCCAAGATGTCAAATTAAGTCCATTAAGGCCAATTATGATGTCAGAATAGCATCACAGGTGAAGGACAATCACAAGGTTTTCTTCAGCTACATCTGGAAACCTCTAGGTAATATACAGCTGTGTGCTGAACTGGTTGTAAATGGTATCACCTTCACTGATCAGGGTGACATATTGAGCTCAAACTGCACCCCTCCCCACCCACTTGACTAGGTGAAATTTACTCCAACATACTTCCCCAAGCCATGAGCAGGAACCAGGTGCTGGAAGTACTTGCTACAGCTAAGAACACCACCTCCATGGGTCCTCTACAATGTCCCTGGTTGCCTCCTAAACAGTCTAAAACATGATCTATCAGGAATACTTTAGGCACTCAAACTACGGCCTTGAAACAGACTCCTTTTGAAGTGAATCCAGGACTACAATAGTCATTCCCCTCCATAAGGACGGACCATCAGTTGACCTAGGGAACTACAGACCCATCGGGCTAACAAGCCTAATGTGCAAAGCCATGGAATGAATGGTCATGGAAATGATAAACAAGGACACTGTCAACCTATAGACATTAGACCCACTCCAGTTTGGTCACGCCTACTAAAGCTGGCAGGCTTTTAAGAGATGGTCAGCAAGGTAATGAGTGATGATAAAACAATGCATACTGCATATCTTTATATGGCTAAGGCATTTGATACAATACTCCAACTCTGGTGTTGACAAACTCTTTGAGGCAGGAGCCAAGAAGTCAGAATCTGTAAGACCACCTCCACCAAGAGAATGGGCATCAGCAGTGTAACCCAGGGTTTTGAGCTGGGCCTGCTCCTGTTTGGCATCTACTTAATGGAAGTCAAACCTAACGTTCAAGGCCTCTGGCTCACCAAGCTTGTAGATGACTGTTAACTGGGAGCTATTACAGATCCCTCCAAGACTCCACCATGTTCCAAATGGGTTTAACACAGACAAATGATTCTGGTAACAAAGCCATGGCCTAAAACTCACTGTCAAAAAAATTTATTATAATATCCTTTGGGAAACTGTCAACCCAGTTAGTTACTCCATCAATAAAACCCCCTAAAGAACTGATCCAGTACTAATGGATCTGGGAACACATGGAGGCAGTAATCTGGCCTTTGACCGACACGTAACTAAGATAATAAGAAAGTAATTCTATGTTGCCCAACTTATAGGTAAAGGTATAGCATCCAGGTCCAAGGAAGTTATTGTATCACTGTACTTTACCCTTATCAGACCTAACATTAAATACACTGCCCCTTTAGCATGTTACCTAACCAAACAGTTGCAACACCCACAAAGGTTTCTCACCAGGAGAATTCAGGGCATGAATACCCTTGTCCTACACAGACTGCTTAAATTGTCTCTGTATTCAGTTGCCTACAGGATGCTGGGAGGGGATCTTTGCCTGGCTGACAGGGCTTCCTCAGGCCCAGTCCTGAGGATCTGTTGCAAATGGGCAAAACAAACAGCACCAGAAACAAAAGATCAAAGGATCTGAACTTCACTTGTGACAAACAGAATGTGCTGGAGAGACGCATATGTATCTCAAGGGATCCCTGCACTATGGATTAGGTTCCCCATCCATGTAAAACCGAGTTCATCCCTGACCCTATTCAGATGAAATCTTAACAAATGGATGGGAAATTATAATTTTATCCCTGGTCTGTTTCCCATCAATTTGTCAAGGACAGAGGTTGCTAATAAGAAATGCATTTCCCTAACACTCCCTACAAATCCTTAGGTACCTCCTAATAACATGCCCCCCCATATGGACACCCACAATACTCGGTACACAAATAGTTTGGGCAAGGAGTTAGGCTTCTAAGAGTACTAGTGGTTGTTAACCTAATAACAACCTATGAGTCTAAGATGGTGCATATAATGTAGAGCTGGGACAACCATGCTAGATAGTGCAAGACACTTTAGTGCAAGACACTTTGTTGAGGTGTTAGGATACATGGATTACTCAGCAATGCCCTTTTTGCTCACGAGGCTAGTAAAATTAATTTAGCACTGAAGGTAATGTAAAAAAATATTTGAACTTCCTTTTTTATACTTTACTACTGACTGCATGATGACATGGCAGACTCTACTTTCATTTGTAGCCCCAAAAGCAAGTGAAAAAGGAGCAACCCTCTGACACCTGAACTAGGCAGTCTCTAGACCCTGACATCCAGTAGTAGACATTCTACAGTACACAGTTAGAAGCCTACATGGACTCCACAAAAATGCATGTAGACAGTACTGGCAAACTATCACAATTCCTCCAATATCAGTGCAAGGATAAACATTTGCTCCACTGTTCCTAAATCAAAGATATTGAAATTATACTGACCATTCTACAACAGAATAAAGGACTGTGCTTCAACTTCTACAGACAGTTTTGTCACTGAAAGAAAATTAGATGCACAGGTGTGGTTTGGTAGTCGACTTCTGCCATGACGGCCTTAAATTTCCTGATTATTACTAAACATACTGACTGCTAGAAAGTCATGATGTAAGACTTTAATATCTAGAATGCAGTACACTACAACTCCAAATTAAAAAGTCTATTTACAGTGAATTTTAAAGGATTTGGAATAAACTGCAATGCTCATAACCATGTGCAAATTAAACATCTAGTGATGTAATTTTCTACGTATGCAAAAACTCAGCAGGTTGAATTGAGATGAATATACCTCAGAATCAGGCACCAAGGTTAAACACTGGTGTCTATGCAACAGCTCCATGTGGACACAGAATATATTCTTCCAGACAGGCTTTCAGCAGTGCTTCATTGAGAATGCACAGTTTACAGATCAGTCTACCCCATTTTTGAGGGATCAGTTTGATAAATTCCCTAATTCCCAACCAGAAACAGACATCTGAGTACATTTCTCTGCTGTAAGTCCCAGTTTTGAAAAAAAATAATGATAATAATAATAATTCATTGGGCCTTGCTAAGGCATGCTTTTTTTTTTTTTTTTTTTTTTTTAACTTTATGGTCATGGTTAGGTAGGATTATCCAGCATGGATTTTTTTGCCAACATGACAATGGCCAGAAAACCTAAAACACAATATTGTAATAAAAATCACAAAATGAAAAAGTTATACAATACACAGGTAATATACCTCACAAATATAATAGAAATATGACTGCCACTGTGAAATTCTTGTTTCCTGGTGTTAAGGGCTCGCCAGCTCCACTCGCTTTGTTTTAGTATGGCAGTTCCTTACACATTTTACTTAGCCTCACTTCATACCAGACCCACCAGTCTCACTATTTCTTATATTTCATTACTTCAACATGCACTAGCATACAGGCAATCAGACATAGGGAGAGCTCAAGAACTAAGCTAAAAAGGAATCTACTTACAAATCTACTGGAATTGTTGTTGCGCACCGTTTTGGCATTTCCAAATGCTTCAAGTAGAGGGTTGGATTTCAGTATGATGTCTTTAACATGCTGTGAATACAGAAGAAAATGAGAAAAGTGACACACGGGTTTTCAACATCTTACTCGGTATTATCCACAACCACAGAGTATGCATACAGTTTAATGATGAAAAGCTGCTGCATTTTAACAAAACAGCCTCTATTTGTGCAGTATACCAAACAGGACATTCATTTAACATAAGAAATTTCTCTAATAATACCCTGACATTTGCTTGGTATATAAAACCAAGTAGGACTTCTCCATATCTTAACATCAAAGTATGATCTTCAGCTCCTGCTAGCTGCTTTAAACTCTTTGTTAGATAATAAAGTGCCAGTTTTGAAATCAATGGAATATTCTATATGCTTCCAGAGCTATCTTAAAAAAATAAACACCAGAGTAAAGATTGTGTTCTAAAAATCTCTGACATTTCTCTTTCGTAAGGGATCTGATATTCTATATCATTCCATTTACAAAGACATGGTAGGGGATAAGGGGGAGGTTAGCCATCTTAAAAAAAGACAGAAAATATAGTTTGCAAACTCTCTGTTATACTGTCTCCACAGGAGTCATGCTTATGTGTTATGGAAAAGTATCATTTTTTGGAAAACGACACAGTGGAGAAAAACATATCATTCTCTAGGCCTTTCCAAGCATGTGATGTTTGTTTTCATAAAATGAAAAATATTAAAAAGTATGACAATGAATATTAAACTAGTTACTCATAAAGAAGACTTAAGTGTCTTGGTTTACTGTCAAAAACAAACCATCATATTCATACAAATGGAAGCCAGTTCTGTGGTGCAGAGGGATGGAGCCATAGTTGTGACCCTGTAACCCAAGTTCAGCTAGTGAGACAAATCTCTGAATACCCACATAGGGGAATGCAGAAATAAAAGGAAAATACTGATACTCATGCTGAATGAAGGAAGGTAGCATGACCTTGTAAAAACAGGACAGTAGTTCAAGCAACAAAGACTGGTAATGGTTCAGCTCCTACACCTGCCAAGCAAGGGGGAAAGTGCTGTAGCCAAAACTGGTTTGTGGAAGCATGAAACGGAGAGTCCAGCACTAAAGACCTTGCCACAAAAGGAAGCTTGTCAGCTGCTATGATGGGGGCTAGGGCAAAAATCTGAACCAACCACATGGGGGACGGTCACACACCTCTCAGTTCTTAGACCACTACTTAGCGTTGGTAGGCATGGCAGGGAAATGAAATGAAAGAATCTACACGGGGTTTCTCAAGGGATGACAGTCAGGCTGTGAAGGTCCCATAAAAAAGATACAGGAGACACAGATGTTCATGGAGTAACATAACATGACAGAAATCATCAGTCATAAAGGTAAAATAAGAACTGTTCATAATGACAAGTGAATTGTGGACGACAGCTTTAGATGAAGTAACAAGCCAATGGGCACTTGTAATGCGGGAGACCAATAATTATGAAATTGTGGGTTCTTGGCGGTAAAAGAAACATGCCCCTCAATGTGTGAAAACTAGTTAAAACTGTATGCATTCAAAGTGTAAAATGAATGGTATCATTGCAAATTTGAGACTGACTGGACAGATTTCTCAAGTTCAAGTCTTCAAACTCAACTTTGAGTTCAACTAGACTCAAACATTGCAAAATTGATGAGCTTGGTTCCAGCAAAAATCATGATGAGGTGAACATATACATGTATAACTTGGAAGATAAAGAGGTACGGAAAGGGGCATTAGTAACAGTTAAAAGCATGGTCATCCCTCTGAAACTACTGTACACTGCCCACCTCAATTATGAACATTTTAAAGTCTGGGGGTTCTAAGCTCGCTACTAGGTATGCGGTTGCACTGCTTCTGTAATGAAATGTACCAAGTGGTGAGGTACAACATACCCTGCAATCACAGTCAGAAGCAAGTGTTTCATCTCAGCAGCAATGCCTATTACCACCCAGACTGGACATCACAGTTCTTATTAAAATCACTGATAACACTGGCATTAAATGTATAAAAAATAATTTTGAAATATGCAGAAAATATGAACAAGAAAGTAGGACTTCTTGGTAAAACTGAAACAGTTTGAAAGAGCACACACCTGTACTTTGGAACCTCCTCCAGATACCTTTGAAACGTAACCCATGATGAACTTGGCAGCCACTGTCTTCCCAGCACCACTTTCTCCACTACAACAGAAATGATACAAATATGATTTAGTACCATAACGTTCTCAGTCATGGCCACTACAATGACCCAATGGCGTCATGTTACAGACCAACAAACCATAAGAAGGACTGGCTCGTCAACTTGATCAACCAATGAAAGAACAAATGAATGAATGAAAAAACAAATAAAACATGCTTAAGATTCAAGACAAATATCACTGCTTCTGAATATAGGGCTCAATAATGTGGTCCAAAATGCAATGTTTAGTGCAACTCAACAGGGAAGGCCTTGAGGCAAGCTCTGTATGACTGCAACCCTTACAAAAGAACTACGTATTTTGATCCTGTCACAGAAATCTGCTGCACCTTAGGTTGGCCTGTATATACTTTCAGGGGAAAATGGCAGAAAGGGAGGAAAAAAAAGGACAAAAATTGGTATTTCTAATGAACACAATGGATACTAATGATTTTGGATCCTGACATCTACCTTAAAAGACACAGGTTCACACAGTGGGCTTTTTCACATGAAAACTCTGTGTGATATCCCACTCTGGGCCAGTAATCAAGGAGCCTGAATCCTTACCACTGACACTGGAGAGGGGCTTTCACTTGGAATACAAATGCAAACTCTCGGTATTTTCAGATGGAGACCTCTCTGCAGCAAGCATAATTTCCCTTAAAAGTACACAGGGAACACAGCCAGCCTGGGGTCTAGATTTCTTTATATCTGTCTCCCTCCAGGGTCCCAATAAGGCTCCCCACTAGCACAGCTATAGGGTTAAGTCCTCAGCAGTGTGTCCAAGCCAAGTCCTCCAGCACCCTCTCTGTGAAACCAGTGCATCATGTCCCTGCTCCAAGTAGCTGACACACACACTGTGAGGTTTGATTTTCATACACACACACACACACACACACACACACACACACACACACACACACACACACCTGGGAAAGTCTGGCACAGATTTACCTTCTGTTTCTTCTTTGGCCCAGACTTTAAGGTAGTTACCACTGCCATCAGAGACTACAAAGCCAGCTACCTAAGGCTCTTGCCAGGGTACCCAATTGTACTGAGAGAAATTAATATTACTACAAATGGTAATGTTGACCAAATAGGCAGGCTTCATGAGTATCCACAGTCTCACCAATAGATACAAATACTTTCAAAGGTTAATTTATTCTCTAAAGGACCAGTCACAATGAAAAGTTTAAATATGTTTAATAATAAATAATAATAGAACATGAAAATATGAAATATCTATTTACAGTAAACACCAGAGTTTCAGTCACTGGAAATATTAAAAATAACATATCTGGAAAGATTCACACAATTACAGAAAAACGACTATTCTCACTATATTTTCCTGACTGATCTAGAGAGTTATGGTTCCTACTTACATAATAGAGGAAATAAAGATGAAGTAGGTGAGGGATCCTTCTATATCAGGTTCTAAGAAACAGACTGTCCTGATACTTCTGTCTCACCTAATATTAAAACATTACTTCTGTACAGAATGACATCACATACATCTGGTCATCTGACTTCTGGTTCCAATGCAACCCCCATTGCTAAAACCTGCCATGGTTTAGCACCCACATGTCAATAATATACACACAAGGGCATTGCCCAAATCTGGTGCAGCTTCTGGAAGTCATAAAACAATTACAAACTTCTACTCCTCCTACAGAGACTAACAAACTTACAGACATAGCATCTCTTGTTTCATTCAAAACTGTGAGAACATCTTTATGGCTTAGGTCCAGTAATTTAATTTCTTACTATTTCTCAAAGTTATCTGGAGCTGAGCTTAACTTCTTCTCTTCCAGTATCCTCTCTTAAAACATGTACATTTAAACGGTTACAATATAGTACAGTCTGATGCACATGCATATTTATTTTCTGTCCAGCAGGGCACACTGTTGGTACATTTTTAACACAAGCAGCTTTACAAATACATTTTTCAACACAAGCATTTGTACAAATCAGTTTGATATACAAATGACATATAATTCTTTACAAAATTCCAGCTAGCTGTGCTGGCATATGTTAGACATCCACTGCCCTACTTCTCCTGGTAAAGCTGGCAATACCTCATCACATTCTGCATCTCTCAACCTCAGGAAAAGCATGTGGCAGACAATAAAATACTTGGTGGCTCTACCACCAGTATATAGAACTGGAAAACCATAAATAAAATAGAGTAACATTCCTGCAGCTGCTAATGCCCTGCACTTTTGTGAAAGAAAGAATTGCTGCCCATAAATGGGCATTGGTAATACATCCATCAAAAGCATTATAACAACACAATGAGGTCTGTAACTGATGCAGGCAAAGTACATGGTCCATGTGAGTCAAAACACTAATTGCACTATGGCAGATGGCCCCAAAATGCCTACACAGCAAAGTCCATCAGAAAGGAAACATTGCAGACTCAGCAGGAAGGACTGCCCACCAAAAAGGCAGTGGAATGTTGTGCCTACTGTGAAGAACTCAGGTGTGCAAGTGGACCATTATAGTTTGACAGAACATAGCCAAATGCATCAAATTTGGTTCTCAAATATTAGTATTTGCAGTTTTAAACAGTTAATATGGAGGATGCATTTCAGTATAAACATCTGGATATTTCACTGAATGTTCCCTTTCTCTTAATAGTTAGTTGAATCTCTAGTTTCTAACATTTATGGTCACTTAGAACAGTTAAGTTTTTAATATCTTTCCTTCATTATTTCAGATAGTATGAACTTAATTATCTCTACCACACCACCGGGTCATGATGTATTCCTCAGCATCAGTTTTTTTTTAATGCATAATATATGTAACAAGAAATTTTACTGCTTATGAGCAATCACACTTGTGAGGCACATTACTGTTGTCCTTTATTACGAAAAAAATATCAGGTGTTACAGTTCAAATTAAACTATTTAAAATTTGTGAAGAGTTGCACTCAGTGTGTCTCCAAGTATGTACAAGCACCAAAATGAAACATTTCCCAAAGTGATCCATTCCCTCAGTGGTTTCAAGTATGCATAAGCACCAAAATGAAACATTTAGCCCACCCCAGCGAATCAGCGATCCATTCCCGTCAGTAGTTTCAAGTATGTACAACTTACAGGCACCAAAATGGAATAATTCCCCCAGCAGTGCATTCTCTTCAGTAGTTTCAAGTATGCACACAAACACCAAAATGGAACATGTTCCCTGGACCTCTTTTCAGCAGTATGTCTCCAAGTATGTGAAAGCAGTTTTTAATGACAGTTATGCATGACAACAGTAACTCATTCACTCATAACACCCACAAATAAATTTACTAGTTATTGACGCATGTATTTATCACCTCTGATATAAACAACACTGTCTGTCTTTGACTTGTCCTCCCACCAACAGCGCAGTGGACCAGTTTCTAACAGGAAACATCTGCACTCAGTACTTCACAGATAGATGCAGCCGATTGAGTTAAAAATGTCATTTGCACTAATGTACAGCAGATTTTGTCCCATTTAAAAAACTACTGATTGAAATATACTGTACGAGTCTGACGTACCAGAGATGTTGCATTGCCTGATCAGTACCCACTACTGAGTGCTCATTTAACAGCTATATGTATATGCTGTACCTAAATTTAGCATTTAAATTGTCACTATAGCTGTAACTGCTTTATACTTTCAACACAAAAAGGCACACTATGTACTAAGTAAGCTGGGGAGGGGAAGTGAAACACACAAACACAAAAACAGATTTGTTCCACATTATGAGAGCTAGTGTTCCTCATTTTGGAGATGGAAGGTTGAGAGCTATGTTGTAAAGCACACTTCTGATATTATGACATCATACTATACCTGTCTGGGTTAGATTTTTGAATTACTTATTCTATTTCATTTGAAAACAGCAAACTCAGACCATTTATTCAAATTACCAATCCCTGTTTGGGACAGATTTGAATTATTTACCATATTTTGTTTGAAAACAAGACCATTTATACACTTTACGAATTGGGCTATAACAGAGAACACCGGACTGAGTGTAAAACTCTTGGTTGTATTCCTAGATGCGAGTTATGCTCAGTCCGGTGTTATCAATTATATCACCCAACATGCAATAGAACCAGTCCTGCAGCCAGTATGTGGCAGGATGCAGCACAATTCCCAAGGGCAAATTCGCAAACGAGAGTTCACTCTGAGATTAAAAAAAAAAAAAAGTACTTGAGTATTTGTTATAGGCTGTACACAGAGTAAAAATATTTAAATTGAAAGATCTCCAATTCCTTAGCATAATGCAATGAAGACGGCATGTTCTCTCCCTCTCCTGGAATTAATGTCATGACCAGGTTAAAAAAAAAAAAATTACTATTCACAAAAAAGCCCCCGTTTGTACTCTCCCTATTTATTCTTCCTGGTTACCAATAAAGAAAATGAAAAAATAGAAAATACAGTTAAAGAGATGAATTGGGATAATCAGCACCAGTCTACTCACATGCAATTTTGTTTTTATGTTTTTTTCTTGTGTTATTTCTAAATTACAGTAAGAGTTGCCTTGATTACAACAAGCTGCAGCCAGGTGAAAATTCTATGACATAGATGACGGATTTTCTTATAGACTACAAAAAACATATAGGTTGTTGGTAATCGGGGACACTTCAAATATCAGGATGACTGACTTGAAAAGTTAATGAGGTCTGGATTAACGTGCATTATCTGAAACAAATAACCAACAAATCACTTCCAAAACAGAGAATACTTTAATGGTTAAGAGCTTTCATTCATAAGAACTTCATCAGAACCATGTTAAAGTTAAAAACACACCCATTTATACCCCTGATGTAAAATCACATGTTACAATTCCACCAATACATTTCAGATGAAACAACTTTATGCATTAATCCATTACATACCATAAAACTTCAATTTTAACAGAGAACTAATTGAACAAGAATCATTCAAATCTGGGTGGTTGCAAGCATTTAAAATCATCTACCATTTTAATTCATTCTTTTCCAAATGTTGTTCTATGAACCACCCTTATCCATCCATTTTAATATGTTCTAAAATCATAAAATTAAAAGTATGTTGTGTATGTTGTTCAACATGTCTATATAAAGCATTTGTGCTTTTTTGATTTCTTATGTCTAAAATATGCTTTTATACCATTCTTTTAAAAATTCTCTTGCTTTTACCTACATAAAAAGCCGTACAGGAATTACACTGAGCTAAATATACTATACCAACAGTGCTGCAAGTAAACTGACATTTAATGTAATAAGTGTGGCCATTGACAGTGAATGAATCACTACTGTTGACATATTGACAAATCAAGCAATGGCCACATTTTCTGGTGCCAACTGTACCACTTGTTCCCTCAACATATCTTTTTTATAAAATATTTTTATGGAATTACTTTTTTCATGTACCATGACTGGTTTGACACCCAATTTCTCGATGAATTCAGTTTCAGTGAAAACAGTACTCCAGTTTTTACATAGCACATCATACATATGGTAACTATCCACAGTAAATGTAGTAATGAAACTTTTTATAATTATGTGTGATACTGCTTTCCTGCTGTAAAGTGTGTGTATTAATGTTGTTATTCTCTGTAGGTGGTCTCAAAATAGAACTGTATACTCCATTCATCCTTTTGTTTACCACCTCATTTAAAATATCATCTAGAAAAGTTTGGGGATACCCTCTTTTTAAAAACATATCCACAACTTTCTTACATTCTGCATTAAACTCATCCAAACTGAACACCACAATTATTAACTGTATCCTTGCCAATCTCCACACCTAAAAAGGAATTTTTTCTTAAATCATAGTTGGAAGAACATTTTAAGAAATCAACGGTGTTGTCAATGTACTCCAAAAATTCTTTCAGTTTTTCAACAGTATCAATCCAGAAAATAAAAACATCGTCCAAAAATCTGATGTAAAGTGACCAACACCCTGCATAACAGCTGGAGAAATGTAATCATTCTCCCACTTAATCATGACATAATTAGCAAAACTGGGGGCGCATGAAGCACCCATTGCCACTCCAGTTACTTGCCTGCAAGTTTGTCCCTCAAAATAAATAAAATTGTTTTTTAATACAACTTCCATTAATGTAACACAGACATTAATGGTAGTGTTACTTAGAACATTTGCACTGAACAACTGTTGTTCAAACCACAAAACACCTGTGTCTTGAGATATAACAAAAAACAAATCGTGCACATCAATTGTCACAATTATCCCTGTGGCAACATATGGCATGTCACTGACTAATTATAAAAAATGCCACGAATCTTTGCAAACGTGGATGTTTCATCAAACCACTTTTTATATGTTCATCAATCCACTGGGCTATAAAATAGGTTTTACTCCTGGAACCATCAACTATGGGTCTGAAAGGGTAGATTATCTAGGCCTTTATTGTATTTTGGGTATACCAAATACACTAGCCAAAATTAGTTTGTCATTATACATAAAATCATAATCTTTTTTCATAATCTCACCCTGCATTAACATATCATTGAGTAATAAATCAATATTGCGAAAAGCTACATTGATTTAATTTCTAGAAACCTCACAATATTTGTCACTGAATAATAGAGAATTCATATTATTGATGTAATCTACAGAATCCATAATGACAACCCCGCCCCCTTTATCAGGTTTCATAACCCTTATACTATGTATGTGTAAGTTCATTTAAGATAATCATTTCCTCTGTAGAAACATTATATTTATTTGCACATTTCTGATCTAGAATGAACCTTATTTCACTCTCACAATTTTTCAAATGTCTGTATACAGGGATTTAAAAGTTGGTTAAATCTGCTAGCATGATGTAAGCTATACATACTGGCCGCATTATTTTCAGTTGTATTGGAAAATACCATGTTGAAATTTAGCTTACGAGTGTAAAGTTTTAAGTCACAAAGTCTGAAAAATGCTGGCCTGTTTAGCTGGTACAAATGTCATTCCTTTTGATAAAATGTTAGCATGACCAGTATTTAATGATTTACTGGAGTAGTTATACAGTTTGTAATCACCAGTGTCATTTACAATGATATTTAACATAGGAAATTAAATTCCTCCAGTTATTTCTTGGACAACCACATCTACACAATTGATTACTCCGTGCACAACATTATCAACACTGTCTAGTTCAAAATTCTGTGTATTGAACTCAACTGTTTCAAATGATGTATGCAGCTCTACGTCAGTCCCATGTGGAAAGGTGAATGAACTAACTTTCACCATTGTATCAGGAGTTGTTGCCCAAGAATTATCACTCTATGGAAAAAAGTTAAAAACATGCATATGCTCATATTCGTTCAAACTCGGTTCCCCAGCTATCTCCGGTTGTAATTGTTGGTCCTCTTTGGTCGCACACCCTGTTGGATGTATATATTCCTTGTATCCTGTTGTTGCCATGAAGGATGACGATTCCATTGGTTCTGTAACTGCTCCAGCCCTCGCGGCCCCTCCATCTCTAAAGGGGCAGCTCCATTTGAAACTACAGAGATGTTTGTGCTTACATCATGCTCATTATGAGCCGTTTGATTGGTCCCTGAGATTTGAGGACTTGCCAGTAAAGGATACACCCTTTTATTAGCAAATGCATAAAAATCCATTTGTAGTTTTTTAGATTTATGTTCCAAATTCTTTGTACAATAAGCATCAACAGAAAAAATGATGTTATTAAACTGAGGCATATACTGTTCGAACAGTAAATCATCCCGAATATTCTTGTTTAACGTGTTCATCTCATGGTCCAGTTGTTCTAATCATATAGTATTATATTTGATAAAGCGCATTAAATCACAGCCAGTTTTGTCAAATAAAGTATGTAGTTCAGACAAAAAAAATCATTGCCATTAATACCAATTAGGATAGTGCCATATACGCAAACCTTTTGGGACTTATCCCCTCTCAATATTTTTAAACAAATAGATATTGTCTAACTGTAGTCTCTTGTATTCATGCAACAAGTGTTCAAATTTCTTTAACTGTTCTGCTGATCGTCAATTTTGAACATTATATTAATCTTTTCCTCATTTAAGTAGCAATGTAATTATAGATAATAGTAAAGATAAGCCACGGCGCTACAGGGGTAGCGTTGTTGCCTCACAGCAAGAGGTTCTCCTGTTCGATTCACATCTGCAGTGCCTTCTGTGTGGAGTCTGCATGTCCTCCCCATGGTCGAGTGGCCTCCGAAAGACATGCGTGAATGGGCGTGCCTTCGCTGAAGGTTGGGCATTGGGCTGGCAACTTGGCACCATAAAAAATCTACTGCCAAACATTAGTGGACTGGAGTTCCACTGTGGCGACCTCTAACCGGGAAAAAGCCAAGACAAACAGTGAATATGCATTTATTGTACCCTCTGACTAGAAGGCTTGAAAAAATTAAGAGGCAATGGGTCATTGCATCTTCCATTTCTATATATAGCCCTGCATTTAGACCATTTGTTCCTGGAGATATAGCTAAGTCAGGTGCTCTGGAAAATTGCATAGACCCTCTCTTCAAAAATAGCTTATTTTTTCCTGATCTGTGAGGGGAGTAATAATAATAATCAGTAAGAAACGGTAAACCTATTATTCCCAGTCCTGATGTTTGTGGGGGAGGGGTATTGTCATAAACAGCCTGGCAATAGTTTACAAATTCAATACTTATGACTCTGGCTTTGATAAGAATGGTGCTAAGGTCCTTTAGGCATATAAATGATTATCTCTTGCTTAAGACTTTACTTAATATAAAATGCACTTTGGTGTTTCCACCTTCAAGGAATTTGAGGTTATTCCTTGAAAGTGGAAACAACGAAGTGCTAGAATAAAAGAATAGAAAGTCTTGCTTTGTTATTTGGCCTCTTTGTTTACCACAGTCAGTGGTTTCTTTTGGGTCAGAGTGGTTTGTGATAATATTGGAAGGAGTAAGGAGAGTGTCTTTATTAGCTTTGTGGGTTTGGACCAATAGTTTATAAGCTAACCGTAGGGATCTCAGGTTGCTATATGGCTTAATAATATTTTTTAAGTGAGGGGGGTATTCTCAGGGTAGTACAGAATTTTGTGAGCTATTAAGAGTTAATTGAAATGAATTGAGTAAAAAATTTAAAAGTTAAATAAATTACATTTGTTCCCATAATGACAATTTTAAGTTAAGTAAATTAACATACCAACCCCAACTAGCCAGTAAGTAAGTAAATTAACATACCCTTATATTTTCAGATAACCTAGAGACAAGCAGAATATTTAAATGTTGCCCCTGTCCATGAGGGAGAAAGGGTCTGTGTTTGACTGTTTACTTTGCATTACTTTTTGATCAAATTAAGCATATATTTGGGTGTTTGGTGGTTATTTTATGTGGCATTACTAACATGGGGCTATACAAAGAAAAAGCAATCTTAAAGACATTGCAAAACGTACTCCTCATTACATGATTCAAATAAACCAAAAACAAGAGCTGTCCTATCACAAACAAAAAAGTTAAACCTACCTCAAACTACAAGAGGATCTACTCCCAAGAATCTAGTCATATGCAGATATTTCTAAAGACTTTATTTAGAAACTCAGGCACTTAACATAGCTAACTGAAATCATTGGTCAACACTACTCTAACAAACGCACACAAAAATGATAAAGGAATTATTTGGGAGTCTGTTTATGTGGTGTGACACTTGTTCCCTACACCTACAGTACAAGACATTTCATGCATACTCCCTGCAGACAGAAATACTGGGTGAGCAAATTGGCATAACTAAGGAAATTATTTTATTTGAGCTGTGATAGAATTGCTTAGACATTGTAAGGCCTTGCTGAGACTAAGTATGGTGGCAGCCAAAAAGCAAGTATTAGAAAATAGAAATCAAAGTCTAAACCACCTGTACTAGAAGTACTGAATATAGTAACAGAGATAAAACAACCGGAAATGGGATCTTTAGAAAAGGGTAGGGCAGTGATGCTGCATGTCAAAAATTTGGAAAATGCCTAACTTGAATCGGCTTGCGTGTCATCCCCCCAAACAAGCAAAAATAAATAAATAAATAAAAATAAATAAAACAGCAGCATGACTTTCAGTACATCAGGGATAAAACTCAAAAGATTCAGGGACAAATCTAGAAATAAGAGACATGGACAGTTTTAAACTACTAGTACTTTTAACTTGAAACACTGACAGAAAATAATGAGCGTGAATTAATATACATTTTCTGAAGCACAATTAGTCTATAAATCTAATTATTGTTATTAAGTGTAAAAAGTTGTCAGTTTTAGGAGGGATTAAGAGGGACAACCCTCCTATAAATGCATATTACTTGCCCTTTGCGGAAATGTAACCACGAAGAGAAAACAAAGTCAGCACTGTCCTTTGCAGACTCTATTGAGAAAGTATACCAAAATAGTCTTTGAGGTTAACAACTTCCTTACCTCTGCAGCAGTGTTGTTGAATTCCTGGCACAAAATAATTAAATTCACTTCACACAAGCAACAAAAGTAAAAGCACTTTCTTTGGTAGCTCGGGTGTTGATTAATGCTGGTGTGTCACATAAAACATTGTGGCATGTCACCTTTGACACGTCACAGATTTGCAATCACTGCTGTAGGAGCAAATTACATAGAAAAAAGTGGGGAATTCTGGGAACAATACATGCAGAAAAATGTTTTAAGGGAGGAATGAGATTTAAAATAAGACAGGATTTAAAATAATGTTTAAGTGACAATGACTGGATAGATAAGTGATGTGTAATATTTGCAACTAAAAATATGTTAGCATAATTTGTTTCATTTACATACATGTATGACTGCCTATGTCACAAGTGATAATTTAATAAAGATGTTTCTTGTGTAAAAAAAAATCATAAATGATACATCAATCCCCCAAGGACTCCTTATATATTTACCCAAACAACAGACCTTGGATAAAAGATGTAATTAAAAAAACATGCATCTGCTA
Source organism: Protopterus annectens (assembly GCF_019279795.1). NCBI lineage: Eukaryota > Metazoa > Chordata > Ceratodontiformes > Protopteridae > Protopterus > Protopterus annectens. The sequence continues at coordinate 949,656,861 of NC_056741.1, read as the reverse complement.
CACTATTGTAGCTATTTTTTACCTACAGTTTTGCTAAGTCATCATAACTTTATATAGATCCAGATTATACACAGAATATCAAAGCCACTAAAATTCCCTTAAAAAAGGTAAAGTAAAATTTAACACAATGTACACACAAAATACATGCACCCAAAATCCCATGTCACTTTTATCAGTCATTTTAAATACCAATGTATACTTAATTTAATACAAATTAAATTGTAATAAAACTAAAACAGATTTTCCCATTCATTTAAGGTTAAAAATAAACTTCACCAAAAGCACACACAAAATACATACACATACATTACAGCCTATTAAAAAACAAGGTCCACCTAAAAATGAAAAACATTTTTTTATTAAAATGCAAACATTTAAAATAAAAGAATTTAAGCACGCAAACACACACACACACACACACACACACACACACACACACACACACAGCTATCCTTCCTAAAAGGGCTCACCTTAACACTTAAAGGTGTATGATAAAAACATTCATCTGGTACATGCGTAGACAGTACTTATCCACTCTTGGAACCTGGAGTATCACTGCTACAGTAGAGGCTTCACCACCTCCTCCCCACAGTACTGCCAAAAATCAGGCTACTGCCTCCTTTACTGTATATGTGTGCCTGTACCTTTTTGGGATACACAGGGGTCTGGAGTGTGATACATGATATGACTTATACTACAGGTTTACCATCACAACCATCACAAATCGAGTTCCTTAATCCTACTGTACAAGGTAGTTCATGTATCAAACTAAGCAGATACCACGGTCTTCCACTTATCCATTTTCCTTTTTATGCTGTTTTCATTGACTTTATTGGGATACATTAACTGCCTATGCTTCTAATGAATAGGAATTTAGGTAGTCTGTATAGGTTTCTACAAATGGTGTGCCTCTTGGGTGACTTTGCAGACTAATTCTGGAGGTAATTATAACCCCCCCCCCCTTAGTATCATTTTTCATGCATTTTAGTGGTCCGAGAGATATTTTAAGATTTGCTAGTTTTCCAGGCTGAGACGAAAACTGGACAATTGTAGTTAATGTTCTACCCAGGTTAACAAATAAATGAATGCATGAATTAATTAATTAATTAATGAAGTTCTGGTTTCAGTTAATTTTAGTCCATTAGGATAGAGAAGGAATCAACCATTTTTCTAGTAATTCCATATTTAAAATTGGCTACTTGTGTTCAGTATTTACTTCATTTTTTTAGTTTTAAAACTTTAGTTCAATTATGAATGAATTTCATTTATAGGCTACTGATTATGTGGACAGTGCTGTTTCT